>NC_066264.1:2846284-2907115 GCF_000011425.1 Aspergillus nidulans FGSC A4 | reverse complement strand
GAGGAATCTGCTGAGGGGAGTCCTGTTTTGCTAGGGAAACAAATCTGGCTGCAAGCCCCCGGGCCAGGTTTTTTGGGCGGCCCTGTAGAGAGGAGACAGTTAGATCTAGAGCTTTAGCAAGAGAGGTCATTGCTAGTTTCCAATCATTAAGAAGGACTAGCTGGTCGTCTGCTACCATGCTGACCTGCTCGCAGATCGATGGGGCTTGTGGCAAATGGGATACAGGGACCGGAGCTGCAGTGGGAGTCTTCTGTGGGGAGAATAAGGCCCTTCTCTTCAGGGAGTTCCGGGGTAGGGGGGTCGGGGTGGTAGGTCCTGAGGGGGGTTCAGAGTTTTCACCCAGGAGCGGAGTCCCCGGACGGGCTCTGCCTGGGGGGGAGTCATCTACCTCCATGGGGTGGAGGGAATGATCGATGAGCAAAGCGTAAGAGATCAGTTATTAGAGCAGTAGGGGGCCCTGTTCTCCCCTCGTCGTGGTGTCCGTGCTGGTGGTGTTAAATAATTGCTGGGTCTGCCCAACATTGCTTTGGGCCCTAAGAAAGGGGCAGTTTCGTCACGTGGGAAGCTCTGCCGGAACTCGGCACCGGCCCAGGTTGGGTTACATCAGCAAGTCTTGTACGTTATTGTTCGCCAAGGGATAAATCTAGACCCAAGGATGCAAAATGAAGGAGTCTCGCTTAGCCCTAAGTCGGGGTCTCTCGCCATACGGGCAAGAATGGATTGGCCGGCCCAGGCCGGTCTCTAGCAGCGGCCCAGTACGAAGTGAGTGGAAGATGCACCTAAGGAAGCAGGACCGCAGAATGCCTGGTTCACGTTAAGCGATCAGCCTATCTAACGGACGGCTATAGCTTGGTAGAGGAATGATAGTGGCTTGCACGGCTTGCCAGGCTTGCCACTGTGAAGCCTCACGGGCTCATCTCCCTGACCAGACCTGCCTGAGTCCTGGCCGCAGTCTGGATACATCAGACGTCATTGAGAGCATACTCGGGAAGATAGAAAGTGAGTAGAGATAAATAAAAGAGATAAATAAAATTAATGAATAACAATAGTATTACCAAATGAATAAAAACAAAAGATAGATGAACGGATAATAGGTATACTCAGAGTATAAGCTGAGACGATAAGCTAACCAGAACAATTAAACAACCATTCTACGTCATATTCAGAATCATAAGCAGGGGGAAGAGAATTATGTACATAGAGTGGTTGGTGTGGAATGTCTATACAAAGCCAAGCCTAACATTATTGGGTAGGCAGTCGGAAGCAGAAGTCCATTTATCCTGTACACCGGTTTACGCGATAATGCTAGAGAATGGCGACGGTCATTCCGAGCACCGTGCCCCGGATGAGCTCTGTAGCCTGCGCTGAATCATGATCGCGGCTTCGTAAGCACAGTGCTTGAGATAATCATAAAAAACAGATTCTCAAACGGAGTTTGCCGATGCGAACGGGGTGCAGTTCCCGCGGTCCATTTTCCTGACGCTTAGTATTGGTTCTGTGGCAGTCTCGTAAAGGTATAGGGACTGGAGGCTTGGGTTGTTAGAAAGGCTGAAGGCGTCGGCTAGGGCTGAAGGAGTTGGTTCAATCTCATCAATGGTTATCCTTCGTCATTGGGTCAGTGGTAGGCCTAAAAGGGATGGAGATAGATAGAGGCAGATGGTGATTGAATAGGCTTGAGCTGGGTTTTGGTGGAGGAGGGATACTATAGGATTTGGTAGTCATGGTAAACGGGTCGGTAGCGATGTAAGTCGAGAATTCTGTTAGGGTTGTGATACTATGCATCGTTTCTAAGTTAGAGATGGTACCTGGACTAAAGGGAGATAAAGGATGCCAAGTCCTCAGGTGGGCTACAGTGAAAGAATGACATTGGATCAGTAAATGAGGGGAGTGAAGTTTCGACAGAGTAGATCAGAGATGGGGGAGTGCAGAAGCAGGTAAAATTTTCAGATGAAATATGAAGATATATAACAAGGAAGAAGCTGGCGAGAGATCACTTAAGGTGGATTTATAGATAACGTAGATGAGAGAAAGTAAAGTATATGACTAGTTTGGATTACAGATGGGTTGGATCTACGAGAGGCTATAATTAGCAAACTCTCCAGCGTAATAAACAATCAGTATATGACACATAGACTGAAAACGAAATAAGCAGGTACAAAGGGCATATTGGACCAGGCAGAACGCATAATCCGACGCCCTTTGTATGATGCGCTCTTTTTATGACCCCTATATAGTGCGGCACATAGTTTCACGTTTGCAGAATTGAACTATTCAAAGAACATCTGTTGGCTGTGGACTCACCAGGCTCCTTTTGAAACGTGCCTTCGTAGGTGTGATGTTGTAATTCCGAGTTGATATTGCTACAACATGTACTCCAAATGGCATGTATTATAGTGGAGTAAAGCCCACCATTCAAAAGGCCGAACATCTCCAATACAAGACTATAATGGCGACCGTAGCTACTAATCTACCAGTGCTTGCGACATTTTGAATCATAAGGATATAATCTAATATAATCCCCAATTTCATCATTCTGTGTAGTCGCCGGCTGCGAATTTGAAAGCTGTCAGAAAAGGCAAAGAAAAAAAGTAAGAGAGAGAGAGCCATAAAAAGAGCGTTGCTATGCCATTGACTCAGCTAGCACTCCAATAGCTGCTGAAGTCGTCGAAGCCCTCCCAGCTGAGACCACCCCTGAGGAAGAGGATCCTACGGAAGATCGACCTTCAGTATGACGAACCTTGTATGCATGCGCTCAATAACTGGCCGTCTCCCAAGTACCATCCCGGTGATGGGCCTCTGCTACATGCTCCAGTACTTGGACAAGGTAACTCTGGGCTATGCCACTCAGCTCAACCTACGAACAGACCTCGTAAGCCTATCCACCCACCTGCCTTTCCACCGCATCCTATTCAAAGCAAACATTACGTCCTTCAGAATCTTCACGGCAGCGAGTACAGCTGGTGCTCTTCGGTCTTCTACTTCGGAAATCTCTTCTGGAGCTGGCCTTCCAGCTATATCTCCGTCCAGTTCCCGCTGGGCAAATACCTAGGCGCGTCGGTTGCGGTCTAGGGTGTTGTGTTCGCAACCCATGCCGCATGCACGAACTTTGGCGGCCTTCTTACTGCCCGGTTCTTCCTGGGCGTCACCGAGGCGGCTGTTGCGCCTAGCTTTCGCTCATCATGGGAATGTTCTATAGAACCTCTGAGCAGCCCTCAAAAATGGTGCTCTGGTTCCTCGGGAACGCCGTCGCCAATATCGTCTCCGGCTTGATTGCGTATGGGATCGGGACAAACGACCCAAACATCGCTTGGAAGTTGCTCTTCATCATCGTAGAATGCGTGACGGCTGCATATGGGGTCTTTCTGGTCTTTGTCCTGCCCGACTCGCCATCGGAAGCGTGGTTCCTGAAAGCGCATAAGAGGAAGATTGCCGTACACCGAACCGTCGAGAACAGGACAGGCGTGATGGAGAAGGCGTGTTCAGAGCAGATCAGTTGGTCGATGCTTTGACTGATCCGCAAGCTTGGTTGCTGGTCGGGTATAGCCTCACCCAAAAATATTCCCAACGGGAGGTTTTTCGGTAGTATCAATATGCAGGAAGTGCAGTGCAGTGTATCGAGGCGTGATCTAGGGCGCTGACGGGGAACAGTTCAGCAGTATAATTATCAACGGCTTTGGCTTCAGCGAGCTGAATTCGCTGCTGCTCCCAGCACCCGGCGGTGGTCTTCAGATCCTTGCATTGGCTGTCATCTGCTGGGCAGCTACCTACGCCAAAAAGAGTCGGATTATCCTATGATTTTGGTGGTCCTTTTTGCACTTGTCGGCGTTATCCTCATGAATACGCTCCCGGACTCCAATCGATGGGGAAGATGGGCAGGTATCTTCCTCCTCGGTCCCTTCGCAACCAGTATTCTCATCTCTTTGAGCTAAATACATCGAATGTTGGCGGCTTGGCGAAGAAGGCGATTGTCTCTACGGTGCTTTTCCTTGCATATTGCACGAGGAACATCGTCGGTCCTCAGCTGTTCTTGACAAGAAGGCTCCCAAATATCCCGTAAGTAGCATATCGTCGGTGGATTTTCATACCTGGCTGACAGACTGCATAGACTTGGCTACGAGGCGTCCTTGTTGGCTTTGCCCTCGCCATCCTCTTCCTCGTCCGGCTTTATATCTACTACGAGTGCGAGAATCGGCGGCGAGATAGGAAATATGGTCCTGTTCCAGCGACAAGTCGGCATCAAGAGACAGAGACGACTGACTATGTCACAAAGGTGGAGTTTATAGATCGCACGGACAGACAGATACCCTCGTTCAGGTATACGTTATAAGCACTGGACAGATATCGAAGAAAGGCTGGAGCCGAATACCCTGGGAATCATAAACAACCAGGCTATAAGCCTCTGGTGGGAATATGTCGAGTGAGATTGCATCTTAGAGGCAATCAAAGAAAGGAAGTTAGCAACAGCCGGAGATGTTTCAATATTTCATGTGGTCACAGTACTATAGTCCGTTGAATTGGTGCCATTCGTCTCTCACTTCAATCCAATTTGAGAGCCTGAGGCGATAGGTGAGGCCATGGAAAAGGGTTTTAGTTAGCTAGGTTGAATCAACCTTTCTAGGGGCATGATTTGGCGATGCTAGCAATTTGTCGGTCGCTATACCTTTTGTATATGTGTATATCGCCAAAGGCTGACATAAAGGCTGTACCATACATGCATGAGAAGCCCCGGCAAGAACAGCGGCTATGATTTTGCCAGTAAGCATCGCATCTGGCCCCTAATACGTGATCCATTCAAGCTCCAAGTCGCGCGCATGCTTGTGTCTCATCCAAGCTTTCCCCGGCACTGTCAGCTACCAGCACCGGCTGACATTACACGCTGCAACTTTGTCTTGGGAGGTTGGATTATTGATCAGTACAATTAGAGTGAGTATCTAAACAGTTCATGTAATGATAGTCACATGAAGAATAAGTACAGGTATTAATAGTAGGATATCAACAGCGAGCTCGATCACCAAGCATAAAGCATACAGCACACGAACCCTCATAGATGTGCGCTTTGAAACTCCATCGACTTGGCGATCTTTCGACTCAGGTGGTCCGCAATGGCCATGTTGGTAATCATGGGATTGACACCGCTGGCGCTGGGGAAGATCGATGCATCAATCACATATAGGCCCTTGGTGCCCCAAACCTGACCATCTGGATCGACAACGCTGTGACGTGGTGATGTACCCATCCGGCAACTTCCCATCTGGTGCGCGCTTGCCCACATGACCCGGTCCGACGTCTTCGGTGCCTTGCGACGAAGTTCCTCAATCCACGCCTGGAACACTGGATCGTTGATTCCCAGGGGAGAGCCACCCTTGTCTTCGGCTGGTCGAATGAATGGCGGCATGTCCCGGTATGATGTGTGAATCTCTCTGGCTCCTGAAATATAAGAAATCTTGGCGGTAGCGACTAACCCCTCAACCATGTGATTACGGTCAAATCCGGAAACGTCATAGTCAATTCGCACTCGGCCGTCGTTCGGGTCGGGGTATACACGTCCAGGGTCTCGGTCTCTGACGAGCGTGATAAAGCCAGCTGAGCGAGGCAACTTGGCGACCTGAAGCTTGTAGTCCAGACCATCCCTCCAGGTAAATATGGGAAGAATCGCTGCGGGAAGCATGGACAAGGCCTCGAGCTTGAATCCATGGCCGTGACCGTCAATGTCCTCAAACTCGTTGACAGCCGCGGTCAAACAAGCCCCCTCCCATGGGCGAATCTCCTCGTCGAAGACGGCATGCGCAACGGCAACTATGAATGTTAGCAAAAGCCACAATAACCAAATATATGAACATACCAGGGTGCAGATACAGGTTACGACCAATATTCGAGTTCTTGATGCCACTCCGTATGAGCAAGAGCGGGCTATGCAGTGATCCACCAGAGACAATGACTTTCTTCGCTCTGACAATAATCTTGCGCTTGACGGCGCCAAGACCAGAGACACCAAAGTGTGCATCGCGGGAAACCCATGTACCGAGAACACCAGTAGCGACTTTCCCGGCCTTCTTCTTGGAAAAGAGGACTCGCTCGACATCGAATCCTTCAATGAATGTCGCCCCCGCGTTCGCAGCATCTACTAGATAAGTTTCGATTGGGCCCTTCTTGCCACCGGTATGGCAGCCCAATGTGCAGTGTCCACAGTAGTGCGTAGTGCCACCGGTGTTCTGCGGCACCGGCTTGGCTGAATAACCTAGCTTTCGAGATCCCTCAAGGATCATGCGGTTGGACTTGTTGTGGTTGATATGGTCGGCGCTGACGCCCATCCTGTCACAGACGCGATCCAAGCTATTTTGAAACTCCAAGGAGGTAAAGAACGGGAGGCCTCGCTTGGCCCATTCACGGCGAACATAAGCTTGAGTCTGAAGCGAGGCGGACCAGTTGACGGTACCACCACCACCCCAGGTAGAGCCAAAGAGAACGGCCATCGAACTCTCATCGTTCATGACGGCACCAGCAGACTCGAACAGATTGTTGAAACCTTCATTGGGCTTCATGGGGAAATGCTGGTTTGTGAATGAATAGCCCTTGTCCACTACAATGACCCTCTTGCCGGCTTCTGCAAGGTTTTTGGCGGCGACGCTGCCACCACAGCCGCTTCCGATGATGAGCACATCTGTTTCGATCATCTCTGGTTTCTGCCCTGGGGGGAATTGCAAAAACTCGAATTGGAAGCCATTTTGCGGGGTTCCATAGATGGGAACATGGGGAACTCCAAGCGTCGGATAAAGGCTAGGACTGAACGTAACCCACACCTTCTTAAAGATCGCAGTGAGGGCGCGATAGACGGCGCGCACCGGTGGCAAGCGCGAGTCACTCCAGCCCTGGAAAATCTGCTCTCGGACATAGAAGGGTTGGTCCTGAATAGGGATCATCGAGCCCGTAAGTAGCAAAGAGCCGGCTTTCGTACTATACGACCATCAGCATACACAAAAGGCAATTGACCGAAAGCAACATACTTCAAAGCACTGAGGATCATACTCAGTCCATTTCGTCCTTCCTTGTGCACATGCTGAGTGAAGAGCCGCTGCAATGCTTGGCGAACCTCCGGGATGGAGGTTAAATTTTCCTCCAAGTACTGTGTTACAAGGGTATCTGCGTCGGGGCCGCGGATGGAGGCCCTTAAAGTCTCGAGCGCAGCGTCTAGCTTCGCCTGTGGTACAACCTTGGTAGCGCGCGATTTGCGGGCCCGGGGGCCACGCACAGACGGGATGACAGTATCAGCCAAAGATAAGAGTGTTTTCCATTGCAAGTCGTTAAACACCTGTTCGTTAGAGACAGGGGATATTGGGGCGACCAGAGGCGTGAACGAAACGAGTTGTTCTGTCATTGCGGACGACAATGGCGACGCTCAACTCCGCAAGCGGTGTAAGGATAATCAACCAACGAGAGTGGGCAGAAGAATAGAAATGCGATCCCCTCGCAAATAGAAAAATCCTGTGGGAGAGGAGCCAGCGAAGTGGGAGGAAGGGAAAATTGATATACGGCTGCAGGCAGTGTAGATCATCAACAGGGCGGGCGGAGAGCACCTTCCCCAGAATGATGGGCTAGAAAGAGTGGAGGTCGAGGACTCGAGGCAAGAACGAGCTGGAAGGGGTAGTCCTTGCGAATGATAGCCTCTGTAAGCATGTACCCGTACCTAGCAAGCAATGAAGACTACATCCATTCGAGTCGACCAACCCTGGCTAGAGCTTCCCCGACCCTTAACCAATCAATCGTTCGTCGCAGCAGCGTCGAGGAGGGATGGAGAGGCACTCGGGGGCTTGGACCACAATGGCCGATCAACCGAGGCAGGTCCGCCGAAAGAACAGTGGGTGAGGATCAGGCCATTCTGCCTCGGCCACTCAAATCAACTGGTTTCGCGGAGAGGATCTCATACGAATAAGAGTCGAGTCACGAACAGAGTAGACGGCCTACCGCTACTATAGCAAATATAGTAGTAGTGCATTAGTGGAGTGAGACGCGGGAAAGGAGATTTGTGTCCATACTTCTTTTTAGTACTGTGTACAGTCGAACAACCGAGCCCGTGGCCATGTGAAACCGCAAGCTTCCCACTCTCCGCATCGCCATCTCCAGTCCTCAGCGACACTAAATCGAAACCGACGCCATTATCGAAACCTAGTTTCTTTTCAGAATCTCAATGTGGAGTGATTGCCCCATGGTCGCCGAAACCGGGGTAATCTCCACCGATTATTGAAATTCGGGAGAGCTGCGGAAACAACGGTCGATACTCCGTAGTAGAAACTGCTGGCTCAATCAAGTCATTTTGGAGACCATTTCAAGCGTTTCTCAGAGCAAAAGCATTCAATGCTGATGGGGAGAATCATCACAATTCATGATGAATTGTTTGTGAGGGGACCCGGAATATCTGCGCCGATCGCTCCGGCCGCTCGTGACTTGGACACAGCTTGAGCTCCAGCTCCAGCTTTAGATTCCAGCTTCTATGCCTTCCACTTCTTGGCATCAGACACTCTCATGATATATAGCTAAAGCCATCGACATCTATTGACATCTGACTACGCTGGCATTCGCCGGCCTCCAGCCTGAGTTCCTCGAGTTCAATCCACCACCCTGCCATGCGGCAAAGCCATAATCGTTCCACATCGTTTTAATCGAGCGAACGAAGATGGCAGCAGACAAGACATCGCCACCAGTCTGCACACTTCCGCCCGAGAAGGTCTTCTCTATCCAGATCGGCACAAAGCTCTTCCGTCTCTCTGGGGCCTCCATTGCGTCTGATGGTTAGTTGGATCTGGTTCCCAGCGCCGTACGGTCGTTCTTATGATGACGGTTGTTGTTGAGCCCCCTCGTACTTCTCGCGATTCTTCGAAGATCAATTGAGCCAGAACCCTGATGGGAACAATATCCGCACTCTATATATCGACCGCGACCCTGTCACTTTCCGGGAAATCGCCCGACATCTGCAAGGTATTCAGCCCAAGCTATCGCAACCAAGGCTTCGATAAGATAGGCTAACATTACCTCTAGGATACCATTGCCTCCCCAAAGATGGAGCTGAGTTCGTTAAACTCTTCGCCGACGCGCAATTCTACAGCCGTACGCTCTCCTAATACCAGTTTTACAATTAAAAAGCACCAACTAATTAACCGCAGTTCCCCGGTTGATGTCCCAACTCTTCGAATCCCAGATTATAATCCAGATCGGCGACCGTCATTTCCAGATTTCGCGCGACATCTTCTCTGGGCCCGGCGATAGCCCTAATTTTTTCACCCTCGGCTTCGGCGCCTTCTTTGCTTCCCCGGCGGAAGTCTTCCCTGGCCTAGATCGACGCGGCCTCCTACGGCCGCCAGCCATTGTGCCGCCCAGCGTTCCCAACCGCTCCGGCGACGTCTTCGCGCAGCTCGTCCACCTCCTCCAAGGCTATCCGCTGCATGTCGAGAGCGAGGCGCAACGCGCGGAGCTGCTCCGTGACTGCCGCTATTTCCATCTCCGCGGACTCGAGCAGAAGCTCATTCCGCACCATATCACCTTCAATCCTCTTCGGCGCCGCTCAGAGATCGTTATCCGCTTGGAGGATGTTCGGCGCTCTGGCATTCGGATTGAAGCACCATCACCGTCGCCAGGCAGTCGCGAGGGTGGCAGTGGTGTCTCGGTGCAATATGCACGCCCCTTCGCGGACGACTCGCCGCACGACTTGATTCTTGAGATTGGTGGCGAAAACACAGTTATTGACCTCGCCACGATGCGCCCAACATTTTTGAATTCCACACAAGCACGGGTCTCGAGCCTTCTTCAGGTAATCCTTGACAGGAAGAACAGCCAGGACCGGAGCAGCAGCTCAGCGGTAGCAGTAACCGCACATTCGATCTGCGCTCAAATCGACGAGGAGACAGACCTGACCATAGACGGCGCGCAACAGGCCAGCAACCACCAATACCATATCCCAGACCCGGCCTCAGCAGGGCCAGCGCCAAAACGCAGACGGGTAAAAGTAGAAGGGCCGGAGGCGGCGTCGCAATATGAAGAACAGGACGGGAGTAGTAACGGTTTCTGGGTTGTGCGCAATGGCCAGTGGCGCATTTCAATACGCCCTGGGGCAAGTTCGGGTGACGAGGTGCAGTTTGCGTTCGTGGGTGTTAAGCTGGATGTTTATACTAGGGAGAGAGTACGGAATCGGAAGCAGGCATTTTTGGGGTCCTAATTGGACTGAGATAAAGATGCATTGTACCTACGTATATACGCAGCATATCGAATTATAAATACACCATGGATAAAACATGTCATTATCTTTGAAGATATTCTATAGGAGAAGAGTGGTGGTTTAATCGGAGAATCCCTCCCATTCCTCATCCTCATCTTCATTCTCTTGTTCAATGCTATCCTGGTCCTCACTCTCGTTCTCGGCATCTACCATTGAACCATCATCATCTCCCTCCCTCACAAACCCCGCAACAAAGAACCCGCCTGTCCCCTCCTCATCCCCAGGCCAACATCTCAAACAACCCCCTAACTCCTCATCCGACAAATTCACCTCACCACCCTCAATGGCACCATCCGCACTCGGCTCCTCTCGCTTCACACCGCGATGAATCCACTTCTTCAAGCCTTCAGGCTGCTCATCCCGCCTGAGAACTCTCCATCCTCTCCGCTTCGCAATATCACTTTCCAGTATCCGTTGCACGACGGCCTCGTTCTCGAGAAGATGGATTGAGCACGTGCTGTATGTCACCTTCCTAGCGGCGGGGAAGGCGAGTGCATGTGTGACGATTCGGAACTGAAGGTTTGAGAGTTTGAGGAGGCGATCTTGAGTTATTTCGGAAATGGGAGTGTCGTTTTCGGATGTTGACGGCGTTGCTGCTGATGTTAATGATGAGGGTGTGGAGGGTTGGTTGGAGGAGGATCCAGATGAGTCGTTGCGCTTGCGCTTTTTACCTTGGGTTTGGTTCTTCGATCCTGATGCTGGGGTGGGTCTCCCAGGCGCAGGGAGGACGAGCTGGGGGACATCGTCGCGGCCGATGATGCCGCTCCCTGAGCAGGAAGGGTCCAGAAGAAGGCCTGTGACATCCTTAAAGCGAGGGTCTTGCGGGTCAAGTGCGAGAAAGTCCTGTCCCTGAAGGACGCTGGTGAAGCTATCTGCGCCAGCGATAGAGACCATTTTCTTGAGGGTCTTTGCGCGGATTGAGGAGGCATCCATGGATATGATGCGGGATGACTCCGCCTTCTTCTTGGACTTAGCTTTGCGGAGCAACGAAGCCATATGCGTAGTCTTATTGCCTGGCGCGGCGCATCCATCTACCAAATCACCTTGCCCATCCCAGTCATCGCCAAGCAACAGATAGGCAGGGAAACAAGATGCCTTATCTTGCAGGATAATCTCTCCATTCTTGTACGCCGGCGTACTCGAGAACTCAACACCAGGCGCAACAGCCACAAGGTCCGGGATATGCGGGTCTAACCGCATTCTCTTCTGCTTATCGTCTCCACCAACCACTAGACCGTCCAGTGACTCGACATTCTCGAACGCCGCAAAGGTGGTCTTCAACTGCGCCTCCATCGTTGTCCGTACATTGTTGACCCGAACCCAGCGTGGATAGACCGCGCCACTACTACCCTTGGCCCCCAGCGCAGCTAATTTTTCTTTCCGAACAGCCTCCTTCAGTTCCGGAATTGTCGCGCAGGCGCGCCGCACGCGCGCTTTTGTGAATTCCCCCTTCAGTCGAATCTTGTGCCTTTCAACTGCTTGACGGAGCGGGTGGGATGCGGGCGCGGCGATGCCATTCTTTGCGAGGAGATGGTCGTGGACGAGGAGAAGAGCAAGCAATGGGGTGAGCTGGATCAGATATTCTTGGTCAGTCAGCAGGACTCTCCATGGTGGACATATCCACAATCCTGATATACCAGGACAGGGCAATGGTGAGGGACAACCTTGGGTTCAAGTTTCAGAATTCCAGCCTGGTCGATTACTTCCTTGAGCAGGATGTCCCATTTGGCTGCTTCGGTGATGAGCGCGTAAACCTGTGCGGGAGAAGCTTTAAGGTTGCGGGAGTTGTAGAGCCGAGACTTAAATGAACCACCAGCAGTGGAGGGCGTCGTGAGAATTGACGCGGCGTCGTAGTATAGCGACATGTCTCGCCTAGAGAATTGTGACCACTTCTGACTGTAAAAAAGTTCGGAGGTCAAAATTCCCCGATATCAATCTGCGGATCCCAGTCGGAGATGGCCCTGTTTGCACTGTTTGCCAAATCTATACGGGCAACTCTTATCTTAAGTTATCTACGCCTTCCCACGGTTCGACTCCTCATCTACTTCTGAACTCTATTCCCCAGTGACGGCCAAAAAACAAACATTTCCTACTTCCTGAGACGCAGTAAGATGCCTCCAACTAGAGACTCAACAGCATTCACGACCTCCCTCCTCCCACCGCCCGGCGCAAATCAGAAACTCATCCTCCCCACGCGGACAATCCCCTCCCCCACCGCAAACCCCCAAGTCTTCAACGACGCCCTCGCGGTGCGGCTTGAAGTCTTTGTCGATGAGCAAAAATGTCCGCCAGAATTCGAGATCGATGAGGATGACTCCCGCAGCTGGCATTGGGTTATATATGATACTGAAGCCGCAAATCCGGGGGCACAGGGAGCAGAAATAGAGCCAAAAACCATTAAGCTCCCTGTTGGTACACTCCGGCTTGTCCCGCCGCCTCATGCATCGCATGAGAGTTTTGTCGCGGTCTATGCGCCGGGGACGTCAGATACCGGGCGCGATATAACAGCGGATGGGTATGACTTAGAGCACGAGCCCTATATCAAGTTCGGGCGGGTTGCGGTTTTGGCGTCGTATCGGGGGTGTGGGCTTGCGAGGCGGTTGATGGAGACGGCAATGGCGTGGGCAGAGGAGAATGCTGGGGACATTAATGAGTCGTTTTTGGAGATCTATAAGCGGGAAGGGGGGGATCCTTCAAAAGCTCCGCTGTGGAAGGGTTTGACTCTGGTCCATGCGCAAGTTGATGTGGAGAAGTTTTACGAGCGACTGGGCTTCGTTACGGATGAAAGTCTGGGGAGGTGGGTTGAGGAGGGAATTGAACATGTTGGGATGTGGATGAGGTTAAATGTCAAGGGCTAAGCAACTAGATTCTACGTAATGGATGTACTGAAAGATTCCTAAAAATTTGATTTTGAATTGTCAATAACGCCTCTAGTACCGAAAATAGGCTGCGTCGGATATCGTAACGCCATTGTAAATAAAAGATTAACATGAAAGAGAAGCAGAAGAAGGGAAACAGAACGTGTACGCATGACAGGGTATCCTAGCGAATAGAAACAAACAATAGAAGAAGCCTCCCAGATCTACGAACGATCACAACATTAGAGGAGACCTCGACGAAAGCGAAAGTAGATCCGTGAACATCGCGAGACCGAACTCCATGTAAATGACGAAAGCTGCGCAAGCCCAAGCAATTGGGATAAAATGTCTAGAAGGTGGTGTGTCGAAGTGAAGTTGCGGTCGCGGAGCCTCATCAATCAATGTGAAGGCTCATTAATTAGATAGAAATTTCGTCGATGCAGCTGATGTAGTCGATGAAGTCGATGTAGCCGATTAGAAGGTGCTCCAGTTCCAGCCACGAGGGACGCTGGCAGCAATCTCACTGTTCTGGCCTGGGTTGGTAGGCTCCTGCTTGCGTCCCTCGGCCAGCGAGGCTTCCACAGAGCTGGTCGGGCTGTGGCCATCGGAGCTCTGGTCGTCCTCGTCCTGAGAGTCGATCGATTGTTGGATCTTACTTAGACGCTCAGCACGGGCTTCTTCCCAGCGCTGGTACGCACTCCAGCATAAGTCGCAGGCTCGAGAAGGGACACCGTCCGGGTGGAAGCGTGCTTCCTGGTCGAGAGGGACCACATGAGGAGTGTGCGAGGAACAGAAAACATGGCCGCAATGGCGGCAGTGATGGCGACGGAGGAAGAGACCGAACGAGGAGCGACAGGTGGGCGAGTCACAGCTACGGGAAGCCGAGTCCGCCTATATCATGTGAGCGAGGATCCCAGTAACACAGTTGGTGGGCCATGACGCAGGGAATGATGGAACTGGCGGCGCAGATCACGCAAGATGTCGCGAGACAGTTGGCTTGCGGACCCTGGGCGCCGCACGCAACCGCCGCAGTATAAATCCAAGGAAAGGCCCGGGTAGTGTCAGTGTTTAGCTTACCTTCCAATGTTCTCTGGTTGGGAGACCAGTAACAGCTCCAAGCTGTTCGTTCTTCATCCACTCGTGCTCAGCCATTTTTCTGATTCCGCCAGTACTACTGACAGTTTCCATCGTTGCGCGACGACTGACGGGCTCGCTGGTAGTCTCGCCGTCGTTCAGACTGTCGAGAGAGCCGTGGACGCTGCGGGGAGGAGTTGGGGGTGACGGCTTGGACGGACGCTCGGTCGGCCGCAGAGCAGCGGGAACATACAGTGGCGCCTTGGGAGGACGCAGCTGGCGGGTCTGGAGAGGGAGGTACTGTAGACGAGGCGAGGTGGGCGAGTTGTTGGCGGGAGTGCTGGCGCCCGAGTGCACGGGAGACGGATGCTGGTAGACGGAGATTTGGTTGATAGGAGCAGTAGTGGTGGCGGTCATAACGTGGGTTGCCATATCGGTCTGGAGCGGAGATTGATTGGCGAAGCGAGAGTGATGTGGTTGCGAGAATGCGGATGAGAGGAGAGACCGGATAATAAGTACAAATAAGTACAGTATAACACGACCCAGTTGGAGGAAGGATGCGATGGAGACAAAGTGTGGGAAGATTAACTATTAAGGGGAGACGGAGGCGGCGAACAGAGCTAGAGGTCGATGTGGTGTAGGTGATGTAGGCATAAACACATCGCAGTGGCAACACCAGAGGCAAGCAACGCAATAAAGTTCCAGTGACGGAGGCAATGAGTTGAGAGATCCAAGGACGATCCAAGGACGATAAAAGCCAAAGGAGCCAGAAATGAGCCAGAAACGAGCCCCAAGAGACCCAGAGAGTGCGCTTCGTTTGAGTTAGGAGCCGCGTGGGACTGACTGGAGCAATAGGAGCAGGGTGGAGGACGACGATAGAGTACGATAGGGGCACGGCAGATGTGATAAGTGATAAATGTAGTAATGTAGTAATGTAGTCAATGTGATGCGAGGGAGACTTGAGCAGATCTCAGTCACTGGCATGCAGACGAATGTAAGAGGAATCCATGCACATTAATAAAAGGGCGAGTTTGCCATGCGCCGGTGGAGCCTGGAGCATGGGATGGAGATACGATGTGCGCTAGGAGATGGAGCCGACGATAATCGCCCAAGTGGGAGTCGCTCGAACGGAGACGGAAAGAGATGGAGATGGGAATGGCTGCTGGTGGTGGCCGGGCAATGGCCGATGGATGGCTCTGAGTATACTGTTACGAATGAGACTCGACTAATAATAAGAAAGGCCCGAGGTGGACCCGGACCGCTCTTTGGACTGCAGCAGCCAGCAGGGGGAATTTCGGATATTAACCACTACTCTACTTGAGATCGCTGGAATTTGTATCCCAGCAGTAGACGTCTCACAATAATGAAGGTTAATGAAGGTTATGTCCTGAAGATGAATCCTGGCGACCTCCGTATTATGCGTATTGATGGACATTATTGAGCAAACAGCGGTGTTCTGCCGGTAAAATCATGAGCTGGTTGGCTGCACGAACAGGAGGCGGCCAGCGGCCAGAATGTCTCCTCACAGTACTGAAGAGTACTCCGTAGTATACTCCGTAATATTTACCGTACGGTGATCGTGCTCGGCAGCTCATTTCCCTTACCGGTAATCAAACCAGTACCGAACCGGTCCAACCAGTCTAACAGACCAGCCAGTCCAGCCTCACTCAGTATTGAGCACTTGACCTGTTTCCAGGACGGAAATCTCGCTCCTAGACCGTCATGGATGCTGTCTGACTGTCTGTAACACCAGTTACACGATCAGGACCGTTCATGCAGGGATAGCCATCCTCATTCCCTTCCTGATCCTTTGCTCCGTGTCCGACTCATCATGACAGCATCACTCACGATCCAACTTGGCAACATCCCTGCCACTCCAGACCGCCTTTTCGACCATCCTCGACCATCCTCCCGGTCGCTCACCCGGTCACTCCCTGGGACAGACCATGGATCCTCAACGCGTTTGAGTTGTCCCCCTCGCGACTTGCGACCCGGGAAACCTGGACATCAGGCTGGACATGTCTGAGACGGCTGGCATGGCACACATGGCTGGCATTCCAGTGGCAAGCACTGAGCAGCTGAGTATCTTGATCGGGATCTTCAAAGGTAGTAGTACGCCGATACCACTGTACCACTGTCGAGGCAAACAGCACGATGACTTTCCCTTTCAGGCAATCTCCAATCTCCATATTTCTCCCCGTATCCATTGCTCGCACCGAAAGCGGTTGGCGGTTGGTTCGGTTGGATTTGGTGCTGCTACTAGGCCAAGCACCAGCGTCAGAAGAATCCGGCCGGTCCTCATTGGCAGTGCGGTTGCAGTTGACCGCTCCACCCAGTTGCTCGACACGCGACCAGTCCGTTCCCGGCCCACACCCGCCCGTTCTGGCTTCCCTCCACGACGGAAGCGTTCAGCCGTTCATCAAGCATCCTCGGGACAACATCTTTGCAGGGTGCAGGTGCACTAGGTGCATCACAAGGGTCCGTTCACCAGCAATAATCCGGAGACCTGCAGAGACGCTCGACCTCCGCGGGTGGTCAGCAACGGCACCTCCCTTGCTAGACTCGCTAGACTCTGGGGACCGGCTTCCTCTGGATAGTCTGTCTGGGTAGTTTGAGTCTGGTGCACCACTGAATCTTCAATACTACCGAGGAGGCTGCCAGCCGTCTGAGGTTACTCTCAAGCATCCGTGGGCCTTCCCAAATGGCCCACCCAATCAGTCCAGAGCACGGCCGTTTCCAAGCTGACGGATTCGATTCATCTTGCCTTCGCATTGGTCGTTGAACGCCTTATCGCAGCTCGCTGATTCGCCGGCAATCTGACCATTGCCGATGCACGGATAATTGCCGAAGCTTTTTCGTGGCTGATTAGTAACAAGAATTCTGGGTTCTCCCGAATGAGCCTAGCGACAGCCTAGCAACGGAGAACAATGGGGTATGGAAGCCCGGTCGAATATTCTAGCGACCTATCAGCTCAACGCTCCCGAGTGGCCCGGTGCCACCGAGCTTTCACCGAGCGATCTTATCAGACTAGTTAAACTAGGTGTTATCACGGCCTCGATCTCGATAGGAACCTCGGCCACTCGGCCCAACAGCAATGGACATGGGCCAAAGGGACCCTCGACCGTTATTTCGGAAGCGTGAGTAGTTGCCACCTCCTGATGCCCGACGATGTTTTGCAGATGCAGCCGTGCCTATCGTAGCGGGTTTGGCAGCCTCGTTCACCGAGCCGCCGCCAAGCCCCAGAGAACCCCTGGCTTCTCCATACCAGCTTTCTAAGTGCCGGCAGATGCCTTACGCCTCCCGGAAATCAGATGGGCTAAACAAGGCGAACGCAACTACATCCACTTCGCCTCACGAGCCGTCGAACGCCATACGGCACCACCTAGTGTTAGCTCAGGTTCAGAACCTGCTTTGGACGTTACTACTGACAATCCTCGGTGATGCGTCTGCTTACTAGGCGCTTTATGTCGGTGGCGTTTTTACAGCTGCAGTGGCTGTGGAAGCGCCCATGCCGGGTTTCGGATTCGTGTTCCGTATGTTGAGATTCGAGGAACAGGTCTCGAACTTAGGACACACCACTCCACAAGTCGTTCATGGACCGCCTCACAGATTGCGAGTCTGAAACATTTGATGATTTGATAGCTGTACGGTATACGTACGCCAGGGATCCTCCACAAACAATGTCTCATTCCAAATCCTGGCCTGGGGGTATCTCCGCGGTCAAACAAGCTTGTATTCCGGTACATGATCTTCTACGTCTGATTATGCGGCTCATGCCAGGGGCTAATATCGATGCGCCGTTTGGCCACTTATAAACCTGAGACCTGGCCTGGCATGCACCTTGATGTTTGATCGGAGTATACCGTATACTACGTGCATAAGAGTATCAGACGGATTTTCAACACTCACGCGAAGCCTCATCACCTCAGGGTCCCAGACCCTCACAGCTGGGGGAGCACAGCATTCTCGTACTCGTCTGTGGCCACGACACACATACTATCGCTGTATTCGTATGCACTGTGGCGATCATTGGGGATTTGTTTGCTGCCTACTTGCGGTAGCCACCGGGGCACTCCGAGGGAGCTAGCTTCGCCGTAGGGGCAAAACAGCAGTGGCGATAACATAACTCAGCTAGCCTCGGTAGCCTCGGCAGCCACCAACCCATCGTGACCATCTGGTTCGGATGAGACGCCGATTGGATAGCCCCTCAAGTAGCTCGATGATCTACAGAGCATGGTTTAGATTGCTCTTGCTTGTGTTTCCTTCGGTGGTAGACGCAGTGTGTACTCTTCCCGCAAGAGGAAGTGTTCGAATCATTGTGATC
Organism: Aspergillus nidulans FGSC A4; assembly: GCF_000011425.1. Classification (NCBI taxonomy): domain Eukaryota; kingdom Fungi; phylum Ascomycota; class Eurotiomycetes; order Eurotiales; family Aspergillaceae; genus Aspergillus; species Aspergillus nidulans. The sequence goes on along the minus strand of NC_066264.1, from coordinate 2,888,592 downwards.
TTCATCTAACCCGCAAGAACCTGGTCGCTTGATTTCGTGTGCAAATATGAACAGACATTGCTTCGGCAGCTATGTCGTCCTACCAGCGTCAGGGGCGTGTTTTATTCACAGCTGGGCTGTATTGTGTAATTCAGGACAATGCGTCCGCTGGTTCTGCATCTGAGCCCTTGCACTAAAAGGCGGGAATATATTTCATTCACGACTTGCAAGCTGTCATGTTGCTGGTATGGTGTACTCAAAATGCGAATAGGCAGGATAGGGAACCCTAAGACTATTATCAAAGTGACCTTCAACTAGACCTTACTAACTTTCGAGTCGAGTTTACAGACCGCATTTGCACCACCTCGAAAGTCAGAGAGGGCTGTGCTATACTAATCGAACCATATACCCACGGCATATGGGAATCTGGAACACCTTGGCAGACATCACCCCATATTTTACCCCTCAACATCCTCAACCCCTCAATATCAGACTTCGTCACCCCATATTACGCAAAGAACTATCGACATCAGCTCTATTGGTTAGCCACCTTCTGTTAGATAATTTCAAAAAATGTCATCCCCTCCCTTTCAGCTCGCCGTCTTCAGTACAAAATCCTACGACAGAAGCTACCTTGACACCACCCTAAAAGCCCATCCAACGCTATCAAATACCGTAAGCATAGCCTACCATGCCTTCCCGCTCAGCCTCGAAACCGCACCCCTCGCCGCATCCCACGCGGCAGTCTGTGCCTTCGTGAACGACACTCTCGATGGCCCCGTTCTCCGCACCTTACACGAAGGCGGCACACGCGCAATCCTCCTCCGCTGTGCGGGCTTTAATAACGTCGACCTCGTGGTAGCCGAAGAACTCGGCCTGTTCGTCGCGAACGTACCCTCTTATAGCCCTGAAGCAGTCGCCGAATTCACGATCACGCTGCTACAAACACTTAACAGGAACATCCATAAGGCATATAACCGGGTGCGCGAGGGGAATTTCAATCTCGAGGGTTTCCTTGGGATGACACTCCACGGGAAGACAGTAGGGATTGTGGGCGTGGGGAGAATTGGATTGGCGCTTGCGCGGATTGTAAGGGGTTTCGGGTGTAGGTTGCTAGCGGCGGATCCGAAGCCGGCGGTTCCGGCGGAAGAGTTTAAGAATGAGTATGGGGGTGAGATTGTGGAGTTGAGGACTTTGCTGGCGGAAAGCGATGTTGTTAGTTTGCATTGTCCGCTTACGGCAGGGACGCGGCATATCATTGATGCTGAGAATTTGGGTTATATGAAGCGGGGCGCTTTGTTGGTGAATACCTCACGCGGTCCGCTGGTCAATACCAAGGCTGCGATAGAGGCATTGAAGAGTGGACAGTTGGGTGGGCTTGCGCTGGACGTATATGAAGAGGAGGGGGCGTATTTCTATAACGACCATTCGGCGGAGATCATCCATGATGATACGTTGATGCGGTTGATGACGTTTCCGAATGTGCTTGTTTGCGGACATCAGGCTTTCTTCACGAGGGAGGCGCTGACGGAGATTGCGGGGACAGTGTTGAGTAACATGGAGGATTGGATTGAGGGCAGGCATTGTGGCAATTCGCTAGTTAGGGAAGGACATCTGGTCGCGCCGGAAGGAAAGGAGCCCGTTAGAATTTAGTATTGATGGATTGGCGGTAGTGTCTTGTATTAGGTACAAGGTAGTATATGATATAGCAGTGGTAGCCTGGTATATACAGCTGCGTCAACAAACATTAAGCGAGTAAGCCGGAAAGAAAACTTAAAAGAGTTAAAGGGAAGCCTCGAACTTCCCATCTACCTCTTTGATCTTCTCAATGGCACGTTTGTATCCGTCTTCTTTTTCAATGGCTTCGACAAAGGCCGCCATGCGCGGGTACTTCTCTTTCAACGGCATTCTCATGTTGGCCGCAACCAAGGGGAAGCTCATCATGATATCGGCAGCCGTAACCTTGCTACCGCAGAAAAACGGCCCACCACCAGGCGCGGACTTAAGCTGGTCTTCAAGAAAGTCAAGTGTGCGCTCAAGGTTTGGGTTGACGAATTGTTGTTCAACCTGTCCGGCCACTATACGAGGGATGGGTCTCAGGAAGAATGGGAGACCAGGGGGAGATTTCATAGCTAGAACCGATCTTTAGCCAATGCCAACACAAAAAAAAACACTCGAAGAACTCACTATCAGTGACCAACTTGAACACCAGAAAAGGCATCAAGCTGCCCTCCGAGAAATGCATGTAATAGCGATACCGCAGCCACTCCTCGGTCTCCCCACCGATCTGTCCTTCCTTGCCCTCGGCATACCGCGTCGGAATGAGTTTGTCCCCGCCAAAGTGGTCGCAGAGATACTCGACAATCATACCCGACTCCGCGATCACGATGGGCTTGGGTGTCGCAGAGCTTTGAACGGAAATAACAGGTGATTTCCCCAGCGGGTGAATCTCCCGCAGCTCTTTGGGTGCGAGCATATCCTTGCCACGCTTGAACGTTTTAACCTCATAGGGAACGTTGAGCTCCTCGAGGAGCCAGAGGATGCGCTGGGAGCGCGACTTTTCGAGCCTGGGAGAGTGTTAGCTGGATGGTTCCTAAGTGTATTCGAGGCAGCGCAGACCAGTAGAGCGTGACCTTCACGTCTGATGTAGTAGCCATTGTCGACATCGCAGAATATATCGATCCAGTTGTAGCACAAAAAGAAGTTGGAAAATGGAGCGTAGCTGGTTCTTATCCCTTAGATCCGTGCCTGAACCATCACAGACCGAGACCACTAATTTTGGTCCTCGGCAACTTGTGAACGATCGGACTGCGTCAAAGGTAGCGGTAGATCTAAATCAGACCGTCATTACTCTTGGCGACGTTCGAGGCATGTCCTCCGGCCACCATTATCATGAGCTCTTTGAGCTAGAATCAGCTAATCAACATACTCAAAGTCTATTGAATTAATCGGAATTCGTCCACTGTGGAGGTTCTCCGCCGCTCCAAGGACGGAACAAAACGAACGGGATGCGATCCCTCCGCGGTGCTCATATTACGGCTTTATTAGTCACGGCATGATAGCATCAGTGGTCCGTAGGCATGAAGTCAAAATGCGAAGCCACTTATCCTGCCTCTTCGTATTCGTCTTTAAGGCCTTTGAAACATAAAACCAATTTAGAGCAAAGAATGAGCAATGTAGTTAGAATGACCGGCTGACTCAGCGATCCAAGAGCGTATAGCCACACATCACATGACCACCAACTTCGTCCCATCGTCACCATTGAACCGCATCGCATAAGGTCAATCGAACAGGCAAGTCTGACCAAATAACACCGCAACAATGGCCGGTCCTAGCAAATGTAAAGTTCTCCACAAATACAATTGGCTCTTATTGCTGACTTTTTCTTCACAGCTCTGATCCTTGACCCGGCCCTCCAGAAGTACTACGGTGCGCTTCCGACCCGATAATTCACACCCTTCCTACCAACTCTACCTACGATGCCTGCTAGGTGCAGGATGAGTGACATTTCAAATATAGTGGATCTTACTAATGCATGGGCTGAACTAGAGGTCAACTCAAACCGCTACAAGTACTTCCGCTGGACCCCCCGCACCGCATGGCACTCGCTCCTATACATGGTTCTGATCCCCGCTTCGTTGGGCTATGTTGCCTACAAGTCTGATGTGCGTTCGCCCTTTGTTTTGACATAACCCGACCTTTGGGAGGGGTTATGCGGTTGGGTGGGATGGTTCGCTGACGGTTACATACAGGGCAAATATGACTTCCGTGGAAAGAGAAGGGGAGATACCATCGCCGAGTGGTAAATGGAAGGAAGAAAGAGCTGGGCCTGTTATGAGGTGTCTTTGAGTTACCTTGGCCGGATGGTCAATTTTTGCGGGACATTGTAACTATTACTAGAATATACCGCGTTAAGTTCGTGAATTTTGTTTTTCGCGCTTATATGCCTGTCCATCTTGCATAACCTCAAACCGAATGCCGTTCCTTCATCTGATCAAGATCGTTTCTCCTTGTACCAGGGTATTCCTATGATCTGAAACAAAGATCACTATTCTACAATTCGGGTAAACAAGCATAATTCAATACGGCGCCCACCCGCTCCCTCTCCTCCCAGGCCCTCCCCCATAGCCCCGACCACTATCGGGAACCCTTTCACCCCGTCTCCAGTCGCCAGGAGGAATTCCACGATCACCGCTGCTCCGCCCGCCTCTTCCTCCTCGCCCGCCTCCAAACCCATTATCACGGAACGCCCTCATCCCACCACCTACATTTGGCCCCCTTTCCCCCCTAATCGCCGGCGCAACAGACCCATCCTCCAACGGCGGCAAAATCGCGCAGTCGATATAATCCCCGATGACAAACCGCGCCTCCTGCAACGTTTTTTCCGCATCGTATCCCTGCAGTCGAAATGATCCCCGCGGGCCAGATCCAGATGCACCATTCTTCTCTGCTTCCTCGTCGCTGCTCTCCCTCGGTCCAACAATTACACTCCCCAGATCCTTGCTTAGATATCTGCCTCGCGCATCGGGGCCCATCATTGCCGCACCCTTGGTGTCTGGGTAGATGAGGCGGAAGCACAATCTGGTTCCGATTGGTGGGTCAGGTAGCATTTTAGGCAGCGCAGACGTAAGAAGCTGCGCGAGCTCGCGGAGGGTACAGGATTGCCATGTGTAGATTTGTAGATGAGCTGGGAGGTTTGGTGGTGGTGGAGGAGAGCGTGTGCGGATTGCGTTGGCGCCGCTTACGGGCCCGCTGAATGATGATCTCGAGGTGTTAGGTCGGATTGCGAAGTCAGAGAGGTTGTGATAGGCGTTCAAACGGTAGAAGAGCTTGAGATGAAAGGGCGTTGTTGTTTGTCGGTCGATCTTGGGTTTGGGGTCGCGGGTAGCCATGTTGTGAGCTTCGCTTATGGACGGATTAGATATTTTGGCGACGTAGTCGAGCGTAATTTATGTTAAACCAGTCAGTATGCGATCAAGCTCACTTCCCTTGAATATGTGCGCGCGGTGAATAGTGACGGAGTGAGTGTTGTCAGGAAGCGGTAGATGAAATCGAGGTTAATTACGACCTAGCTCTTCTCGACCGCCGGAAACACCTCGAGCCTGCTACTTCAACCTCCAAATACCTTTTCTCTGACAACTATCTATACACCACAAAATTTACTATTTTTGAGCCCAAGCATTTATTCTGCACAGCGCATACTAACAAGAACACATCATGGACTTTGCCGCGTTAATGTCAAAAGAAATTGCCAAGGCGAAACGCTCTAGCACACCAAGCTCTGGTTCAGACCAGGACGGCGCAAAGCCGCCGCAAAAGAAATATGCCCGCCGCGCAGAGGAGGAAGCTGCCAGAATAGCAGCCTACAAGGAGGAACAAGCAAGACTAGAGAGAGAGCGCGAAGAACGGCAGGCGCAGAAGCGGAAGCTCGAGGAAGAAGAGGCAGAGCGACGACTGCAGCGGGAGGAGAAGAAACGACGCCTGGCTGAAGAATCACGAAAGAAGAGAGAGGAAGAAGAAGCGGCGAAAGAACGAGAACGACGGAAGCGCATTGGACTGCCTGAATTGCCGCCGACACCGAGCGACAAGGACCAAACGCCTGAGAAAGATGGAGAGGGGCAAATGGAGGATCTTGGTGAAGAGGAACTTACGAAGAAGCTTAGGGAGATGGGTGAGCCTGTTTGCCTATTCGGTGAAACCCACCGCGACCGTTTACGTCGATACAAGAAGCTGCTTGCGCGGTCTCTGGAAGTCCAGAAGATGTTCGATGGGCCGATACCGACAACGCTGGAGCCGGTCCCTGAGGTAGAAATGAAGATTCCAACAACGGCCCCCAAGGATGCTGAAGGTCGTCACTTCCTGTTTCGCCAGCTCACTTCGTACTTTAACATGGTGCTGTCTGAGTGGGAGTTTGCCCTTGCGAAACGAGATGTCACGGTAAAGCAGAGTTTACATGGACGGCAAGCGTACAATGCGATGGTGCAGTCGCGGGAGAATATGACGCCTCTCATCCGAAAATTTGAGAAGGGTGATATCGACGATAACGTGCTACAGCATATAGTGGAGATAATAAGCAAAGCCCAGCAGCGAAGATATGTTGATGCTAACGATGCTTACCTGCGGCTGAGTATTGGAAAAGCGTACGTCCTGCTCGTTCCTCTTTTATTCCCATATTATGTCTAACAGTCCACAGAGCATGGCCTATTGGAGTTACCATGGTTGGTATTCACGAACGTTCAGCGCGAGAGAAACTACATCAGGGGGACAAGCAAGCGCATATCTTAAGTGACGAGAGTACTCGTAAATATCTACAGAGTATCAAACGTTGTCTTAGCTTTGCTCAGACTCGCTGGCCCCCAGACGATCAGCTGCAAATTATGGGCTGAGCGCGAATACAGACACTCGGAGAGCGCATATTTACCCAGATTTCCGGAGCAATCGCTATGTATATCATTGAAACCTATTGAACTGCCGAATGAGAATGTGAACAATACAATGAAATAGACTCTAGGTTTAGCATATATCTATACAACGTGAAACATAACATGCGCTTCAGCCCGTTTAATGCACCCCTGGCCATCCCAAGATTCTAGTCAGCCAAGCCCATATCCCTTTTGACGCATCCTTTGCAGATCTTGATGGGTTAACTGCGTGCTTGTCCTGGTCTAAGCAAAAGTGGCCATTCTTGAGATAGACATCGTGCCCGTCAATGCCACGCATTACGCCTATATTCAAGTCGTTTCTTGAAACAGAAGTTGAACTTGTTTTGGGCGTGTCACTACCAGTAAACCCGTCGATTAGTTTCCCAGCTGCCTGCACACAACTTCCGTATGCAAATCGAATGAGCGAGTCGCCTGTCAAACTGCCAATGATGAAAACGTCTTTCGAAATTTCTACGTTCTCGACAGCCTTGCCTCGCAAGGTTTGTCCAGATATTGTAGGGTTTACCTCAGCATTGTCGTCAGAACCAAGAATTTCACGCAAAAGGCTCTGGTCTATGTAACTGAGGGTGCCTCGTCGGCCGGTCGCATACACCATTCCGCGCACTGACCGGGAAACGGTGATCCCATCTGGATGCCGAAAAGTCACAGTCGCGTTCTCATCCTGTATTTGTACATCGATAATCTCTGTATTTGGAAACCCTTCATAGACGTCTGCCCACGCACGACTTTCTAGAAAGGGAGAGGAAGTGGTCCGCAGAGGTTTTATACGTTTACTCGTGTTCGGCTGCGCAGCTACAGAGGCACGTCGCATCAATCGATATACACCAGCATATTCGGGATAGGCGTGCTGGTGGCAACCGCGCAATGGCGAGGGACGGTTATCGGGATCCCATTTGAAGATATGAATGATTTTCTGGTTTTTCGGCGCCGAAATGATCACATCAGCTGCGGAGAAGCCGGAGCCAATGACAAGCAATGGCGTTTCTGGAATCGGCTGAAACGATGTAAGAGGTCTTATAAGCGGGCGTGGCTGAAGAACTTCAGAAAAGATACCGCTCGCCAAGACTAGATGTTTGCAGCGGATATTATGCGACTGAATAAAAAATCCATCCTGGATTCGTGTGACACCCCATACGTTTTCGTTAGAGTAGAAGGCGTCATCAATCCCGACGGCTTCGGGATACATCCGAAAATAGTCCGCCGTCTGCTGTCTGCTGGGTCGGGTGTACGCGGGGAGGTCTTTCCCTGTAGTTTTGCGGTAATGGTCGGCGAAAGAATATCCAGGTAATGAAAGCATTGAGGCATAGCTCAGTGTCTGAATCTCCCAGCTCGCTGGCATCGGATTCTCAGTCCATTGACCACCGGGTCGTGGCGCATTTCCTAGCACTATGTGAGGCACGACTTTTTCAGGCTCATATCGCCATTCCACATTGGTGATACTTTGCAGTTCTTCAACGTCGACACTTGGCCGGACAAGGGTATCCAACAGCACATTTACGGGGAGAGCCTGAGTGGAGTATGACAAACGCGAGGCTGAGAAGTGCTCAGTTAACGCATCTACGTCGGCCCCCAGCAGCGCCGGTGCATCCTTCAGCTTTGCGTGCAGTAGCGGATCGGGATGTGGATTCTGAGACGAATAATAAGGAAAATGGCCGTGAAGAATATAGGAGAGGATCATGGCAGACGGCCCGTTGCCTGGAGAGTCACCGGGTCAATAAGCATAGCCATTGGCGAGAAGGGGACATATTCTGTGGGCAGCTGGAGAACTGCAGGCAACTAGTATGGCGACATACCGATAATAATGGTGTCAGTATCCATGGAAGGCTTATATACAACCCCCAGCAACACGGTCAGGCGGGGGCATGAGCTACAGCTGAAAGGATGCGCGGAGAACAGAGAAGTTAAAGCCAAAAACCGGAGACCAGTACTACCCTCGAGCGACGGGGAGGTAACTGGACAGCCATGAGAGACGTCGTTACATTAGGAGAAGGAATGGACAATGGTCTGACGTGCCATGAGGGGAAGGCTGATGTTGGAGATTCGAAGAGAGTGGGAGAAAGTGACCGATTCCGCAAACGGGGGCGGAGACTGCTGACAAAACAGGGACTTTTTTTCAGCGGAGAGGAGCCTTTGAACCGGGCCGTTACCCAAAGTCAAGATGCTCGATATCTCGACAGGCCGTTGAGGCTAGAACATGGGTCTCGTACTCAGGTGGAAGCCCGAACCACGGCCGCAGTGTGGGAGGCTTGCGGCGAGCCGCCGGTGCTTCTGAAATTATTATTGAAAGGCGAACACGCCATCAGCCTCCAAATTAAGACGAGCAATTGTAGACTTGCTTTTTCAAGCTAAACTCTGATAGACAATGCTGCGGATACTCCGAAAGGATCTGTTTCTTTTCAGCAAGCATCACTGGAAATTTGACCCGCCCCGGTAATAATGAAGTCATTTTTATAATTAATAATCATGCAGTGCGGGGTAGTTACGTCTGTTTCAGGAAGGTAGGGCTAAGGGCTAGGATTAGTCATCTTAAGGGTCACCTTCCTAAACAAGGCTGACGCGTTGGCCTCAGGTCGCTCTCAATCTTCAGATCAAGCGACACAATTGCGATGCGTTAGCAGAGAATGGCTCTCAAACTGTCATGATTTCTCCGCTCTATTCGTGCTTATACCTCAATAATCCCTAGACTGAGGCTGCGCCGTCGGAGATCGGGGCGGACTGCCCGCTGCAGCACAAGATGTACCATCTGGCCAAGTCTTTGTACATGTACGCTACCAGCAAAGAGGGTGCGTAGCATGCTGGGCCCCCTATATATGCCTACTAACGCCCGTGCGGTCATATAGAATACTCCGTCCTTCTTCTCGGTTTAGATAATGCAGGCAAGACTACGCTCCTTTCCCAGATCAAAGCCCTCTACCAGCATCGACCTGATGGCACGCCTGCGCCCAACCCCGGCAAGACCGTACCAACCGTAGGGCAAAATGTCAGCACAATATCATTGCCGGACATGTACTTGAAGATCTGGGATGTCGGTGGACAGATTTCCATGCGGAACCTCTGGCAGAGCTACTATTCCAGCTGTCATGCGATCATCTTTGTGGTGGACAGTACAGACGTCGGACAGAATCCTGACATTACGCGCCTTCCTTCTCTATCCGCAAGGGCTAGTAGCTCTCGGAAACCGTCGACACCCAGGCCAGGATCAGGAGCGGCGGAATCATCAGCAGAGCGCGAAGTCGATGCTGACGGTGACGGCGATGGTGGGAATGATAGCGTAAACACTTTCGCCGAGCAACTGGCCAGCATCAACGCTCCCGATAGTGACTTCGGCCGATTAGACGAGTGTCGTCAGGTGCTTGAATCCGTGCTTCGCAATGCTGATGTTGCCGGTGTGCCTATTCTCGTGCTTGCTAATAAACAAGACCGGGAAGACTCAGTAGAGGTTGTCCGGATCAAGGAGGGGTTCGTGCGAAAGGTGTTTGAGGGAGAAACAGGCGGCGTCGTTCGCGATAGTCGTGTTTTACCCATCAGTGCTCTTATGGGTTCAGGAGTACGGGAGGCTGTCGAATGGGTGCAGAGCCGGGTGAAGTGGAACAAGGAGGGGAGGCCGCCCGTTATGAGGTGATCTATATCATTTGCCTTTCATTATGGAGATCTCTTTCTATAATACCTTGTTTGGCGCTGGGGTTGGCTTCTTTTTTTCCTATCTTGCCGTGCGAAGATACCTTAGTAGTTTGTTTGATACTTTCGATCTTCTCAAATATAGGGAGGACATGCTAATAATTCTCGTTAATACCCCTAAATAACAATAATCCGGCTTAAGCTACACAGTATCATGGCCTACACAGAACAGATCCGTCCGTGGATTGTCCGGGCTTGTGCCTCGTGTTTAAAGGCTACAACCTACCACCATTGGTTATCCCAAGCGCCAGGTGAAGTCATAGCATATCATAACTCATCAGCACTTGATTCAGACAGCTTCCTTTTGTTGCTCAGGCTGTATGATCTGATTATGAAGTCAGCAGTGGTTGGTTGACGTCACGCCTAGACAAGAGGATTAGGGCAATTCCGCATATATATGCAGAGTTAGCTTAATCTATCGAATATCTTTAGAAGTCCCAAGTTCTCAAGACAGTCACCTTTTTAACACAATTAGAGAGAAATTATACATAAACATCCATAATGAGTCACTTCAGCAACGTTCCCAACCAGAAACAGGGCGAGTTCCAGCCCGGTCCTGCGCCATCTGGTAACTACCAGCAGCCCAACGGACCTTGGCCAAATGACAAGGTGAGTCTGGTTTGCCATCACTTCATGATTCCTTTATCTATAAGAGCCTCATAATTTAACATACATTCCCGCAGCACGCTCCGGGCGTAAAAGCCTCTCCAGCAGACAACGTCCCCGAGTTCCATGCCGAAACTCACCCGCCTGGTACTGCGCCGGCCAGTAGTTCCTACCAACCCAACCCAATCGACCATAGCGGTGAGCAGGCCATGAATCCCAATGTCCTGCGGAGTCACGGCAAGGAGGAAGTGAGGACTTCTGCAGAGTCGACTCTAATGGGCGCGACTTCGAAAGACGTACACCAGGGTGCGGGACACCCTGGTTCTGGACAGAGTAGCGCTGAGCTGCGCCATGATGGGCAGCATACGAATAAGAACCCTGGTCGGGGACTTGAGGGGGCTATGAAGGGAGTGCGCGATGACTTTGGAACTAGGACGGATCAGTACCTCTCGAAGAAGCCTACCGCTGCAGAGGGAAGTCATGCGGAGGGTTCTCGTCCTTAAAAGAATGAATCAGAAGTTTTTGCATGTAATTTTGTGGTATTAGCACCAGAATGTACAATAACGTGAAACAATTATAATGGGTATCATCGTGACCGGACTGTAGGAAAACAAATGTAAAATGGGAAAACAAGAATTCAACCGGAGCGCTCTTTTTCGGGCTTCGCAGTATCCCCGTCAATTCCGTTCAGCTTCTTTGGCCAGCTTCGCGCGATGTCAATATTTGCTCGTGGAAACCACATTTCAAGGAACGTGTAGAGTAGAAAGTCAATCACGACGCAGAGGCAGAACAGCTTTCCGGCCCAGACTCCACAGCCATAATACCGCTTCAATCGGTCAATCAAGGCAAAATTGCGAACTCTATCGCCGGCTTCCTGGATCTCTCCCGGGTAGTACCCATAGAACTCTTGTGGGCTGATGTCCCCAGATATGCCCTTGTATACCCGCTCTGTTCGACGCGCTACATCCGTCCATGAATACATGACCTTTACCTGATCATGGAATCGTTCCGTCCGGACCTTGTTGGATCGCAATGCACTGATTGCTTTGCTGGTAGCTAGCACAATGTCGTCCTCTTCCGGTTTTGCAAAGGTTGTCATGTGCTGGGGAAGCACCTCGGGAATGCCACCGACACGAGTGCACACCACGTATAGCCCACAGCTAGCGGCTTCTACAATGACCGTTCCAAAGGCCTCAGTCAAACTAGGATGCAGATAAATGTGACCTCTGACCATGACATCCCGAACTTCTTCATGTCGTATAGCCCCAAGCATTTCTACTTTGTCTTGGAGAACATTCCGTTCCAGCATCTGCTCCAGGTCGATGGCCTTGGGACCTGAGCCCGCAATGATGAACCGTACGTTCGGATGGGATGCAAGAATTCTTGGAATGGCAGCTATTAGGAGATCAGTGCCCTTATTGTAGAAGAGACGCGATATCACAACAATGGTAATGATGTCGTTCGGTCCAATAGGCCTGGGAGGAGGCTGTATCTGTGATCCCCCGCCAGACTGCCGCTCATTCGCCCGGGCCGTAGCATGCAGTGGCCGGAAATTTTCCGCGACAACAGCGTTGGGGATAACGGAGACCATTAATGGGTCCAACGAGGCCCGGAGAACGGTATTCTCCTTGCTGCAGGCAACATTAAGATGACTGAACTGAGAAGCTTGCACAGCAGACTCACCAAGTATGGCTGACACATATAACATGGTCAACATCACTAAGGGTAAACTTCAGCAATTTGTTGGTCAGAATGGACCCGGCGTCGGCGAAGCCAAACAACGAATGATCAGTAAATGCAGTCCGTAGGCCCATTGTCCGGGCGTGCAGTATAGCCTCGTGGCAGAAGCTACTCAAACTCTGATGCCCATGGACAATTTGAATCTGCTCCCGGATAACGATGTTCCGAAAGATGGGGAAAAAGGAGAAAACAGTGGGCATCGTCGTCTCTCGGTATATGACTAAAAATGGAACATGATAAACTTTGAGGCCGTTGGTCAGGTAACGGACACCCGTGCGACCCTTATAGGCATGGGTAATGATGATGACTTTATGTCCCCGGTCAATGAGTTTCTAGTATAATATGAGTATTGACTGATCGATCCAAGGCTTTTTAAAGAATTCTTACGGTGGACAGTTGGTAAATGTGACTTTCAACCCCGCCTGTAAAGTTTAGCGTGCTACCAGGGTTTTGGGTGGATGTGACCGACCTGGTTGGGGGAAGAAAAAGTCACTGACCATGCTGCAGGGCGATATAGTTAGTAGCGCATCTCGGCCAAGCTTCGAGGACTTACGCAATGTTGTAAGGCATATTGACGGTTTGAGATGCCAAGATCTTAACAAGGGAGCAAATCTAACATGTCAGCCATATAGTATTGCGCCCAGTGACCAGATCCTGTCCATTTTGCACGCAGCGATGACAGACGGGAAGAATGTTTTGTCGCAAAAGGAGACACGCTTGATACTTTGGACGATCTGCGACTCCAGAGTCCAGACCCTAGCGGTGAGCTGGGCGGTGCAGCTTCTGCCAGTCGTATTCCCCGCTAAAAATTATTGGAGAGAAGCTTTTCTCGCGATTGCAGAAGCTGCGACCAGTTGGTATAACGAAGAACCTTGGACGCAGGAACCATCTTGATCATGGCTGGTGATCGTATGGTCAGCCATGCGATCTCATTAGATTACCAGACTACCCCAACGAGCGGAAAGAAACCTCATAAAAGAAAAAGAGACCTCGATGGCTCCACCGTCGCTTCGGCCACTCCGACGAAGAAATCAAAGAAGGATCGAACCGTACCCTCTACGCCAGCTTCGCCTAAAGAAAGCAAGAAGCGAGAAAGGATTTCAGGCTCGGCCTCCGTTGAAAGAGCTCCGAAGGAATCGACCAAGAAGAAAGGTGCTGTTTCGCCGATCGGCGAGCCGACGAAATCGCCAGACGTTCGTGCCGATATCAAACTCAAAAAGAAACGAAAAACGCCCAAGGACAATAGTGAGTCGGATGAGAAGTCTACGGATTTAGCAGAACAGACTGTACCGCCGGATGTCTCCGGGGTGGCCACCAACAAAGACTCCGTAGAGACAAAAAAGCCGAAGCGGCCGAAAGCTGCGGAGCATGCAGAGAGGGATGACGAATCGAAGCGAACGAAGAACAAGTTTGCGGGTATATTATCAAAGTTTGAGAGGTCTGCAAAAGTTAAGAAGGCCACTGAGAAATTACATCGAGAGGATGAGACGCCAGTTCAAGACGAGAACGTTGCTCAACCAGTCATAGCACAAGGATTGGAGCCTATTCCCCAACCAAAACCCGTTGTCGAAGAAGCTGAGAAGCCTACATATTCCTCTCTTCCACCTTGGCTGGCTAATCCAGTAAGAGCATCAGCTGAAACCAGGGCCAAATTCTCCGACTTGGGAATCGAGCCCAAACTTCTTCGAGTTCTTGAAGTTAATGGGTACAAAGAAGCCTTTGCTGTTCAGGCCGCTGTTATACCACTTCTTCTGAAGGGGCCGAACAACCACACTGGAGATATCTGCGTCTCTGCTGCTACTGGTTCTGGAAAGACACTTTCTTACGTTCTTCCTCTCGTCACTGAGCTGGAGCAAATCCCAGCTCCACGGCTACGGGGACTCATCGTGGTACCAACTAGAGAGCTGGTTAAACAAGCCCGAGAAGCCTGTGAGTTTTGCACGGCAGGAACAGGTCTACGCGTCGGATCTGCAGTGGGAAATGTTGCCATCAAGGATGAACAGCGATCCCTTATGCGTATTGAACATGTTTACAGCCCAGAGAGCGTCGAGTCACGACGAAAAGCGGAGTTAACAGGGGAAGAGTGGGCTGACTTCAGTCTACAAGACTATATCTCGAATACGACGGACTTGGGTGAGACATTACCAGGCTATATCCACAGGGGTGAGCCCAATGTTGATATACTCATCTGTACACCCGGTCGCCTCGTGGACCATATTCGCTATACAAAAGGCTTTACATTGAAGCATCTTCAGTGGCTCGTCATTGACGAGGCTGACCGATTGCTTAACGAGAGCTTTCAGGAGTGGGTGGATGTCGTTATGCAGTCCCTTGATGCACGCAAGGCGTACGGGGCTTTCGGACCAAGTGGACGGTTCCTGGCGGATCTCGGGATGTCTTTGCAGACTAAAGAGCCTAGGAAGGTGGTCCTCAGTGCCACAATGACCAAAGATGTCTCAAAGTTGAACTCTCTCCGGCTCACGAATCCGCGATTAGTTGTTGTTGGTGGCTCTGATCAAACTACTACAGCCGATGATGAGAGCGGGGTTGTTGTCCACGCAGATGAAAGATTTACTCTTCCGACGACACTAAGAGAATACTCCATTGCGGTTGGTGACGGAGAGCACAAACCGCTGTATCTCTTGCGCCTGCTCTTATCCGAGATGAAACTTGATGTTCCCTCTTCAACAAAACGCACAGCTTCAGTTACGTCTGAATCCGATGATACCAGCTCAGAAGGAACCAGCTCGGACGAGTCGACGTCAGACGACTCATCTTCTGATGAGTCTAGCTCTGAAGATTCCGACCTGGATTCAGAGTCTGACGCATCGAGTGATACCTCCTCGAGCGAAGAATCAGACGACTCGGACAATAGCTCCGAATCAGCGTCCGACGACGAAGAGACTGCTGAAGCACCATCCAACCACACGCCCCAGCGAACTACAGTCTTGATTTTCACCAAATCGTCCGAATCTGCATCGCGTCTCTCCCGTCTCCTAGCCCTTCTCAATCCATCAATATCTGGCCTCATCGGGACAATTGTTAAGTCCAACAAATCGTCCGCTTCCCGTAAAACACTCAGCGCTTACCGCCAGGGCAAAATCTCCATTATTATTGCCACGGATCGTGCATCACGTGGCTTAGACCTTCAGTCATTAACACACGTCATAAACTACGACGTCCCAGCCAGCATCACAACGTACGTGCATCGTGTCGGCCGTACAGCTAGAGCAGGCAACGAAGGGTCAGCCTGGACCCTTGTTGCCCATAGAGAGGGTAGATGGTTCACAAATGAGATCTCTAAGGGGTCCAATGGCAAGATCACCAGAGCCGGAAAGATTGAGAGGGTCCCCATGAAGTTGGACAACGCGAAGGAGCTCAAGTCCAAGTACACATCTGCGCTGGCGGTTCTAGAGCAGGAAGTACGGTCTGTCGGGACGAAGAAAGCTGCACGCTAAGTACAGATTAATTGAGTTCTGCTATCTAATGGTATCCGGTAATCTACTTGTTTTAATTTGGAGGACTTGTTTATCCGAGCCATATGTTGCTATTTCTCACCACGGGACCTCACCTCAACATCTGTGCGGGGTGCATCCCAAATTCGGCATAATGAACTCTATATACAAGACTTACATTGCTACCATAAAACCCTCGTCTATCCCGTTTACTTTGGAGAGGCGGTAGTTGTTGTGCTTGGGAAGTATGGCTCTGTTATGGCGAAGAGGCAGTGGGCTTCCTCGAGGCCAAGAAGAGAGGAACGTGGGAATGGATCATATTTATCTAGTGCAGCTTAAGTGCTGGCCGGAGACAGGGCGGCGGATATTGGAGAAAGGTAAGAAGATAATTCCGCAAGGAGCCGAATGAGGTGTTTTTATACATGGATGCTCTTCTCAAGCTGTATGGACTAGTAATTGAACCATCAGAATGCCAGGGCAGCATGAACAGATAATGATATATTGCGGCGCGAGAAACCCTGCGTAGAATGAGAAGGGACTTTGTAAACAATTAGGAAGTGAACGACGACCCCTCATTACTCTGGTGAGCCACCGTTTCGGTATAACCACAATCGACTGAGCTCTCGGACCTTTACACGTCGACCTGTACCCTTGGAACCATTGACAGTAGACCCTAGGAAGTCCGTCTCTGTATCCATAAATGAATTTGAATCCAGAACCTGATTATCAGGACCAAGTGGAAACATGGTGCCCAGGTAGTGCTGGTTGAACAGGTGACCGGAGCCCTGCCGGACGAACACATAGCCCATAAAGCGATTGGGTATGTTGCTAAAGTTCAGCGCGCCCCAGAGACTTACAAAATCCCTCGAATTAGCGTAATGTTCAATGTGGAGAATAGTATTGTCACTGTTCTCACTTGGGTGTTGGCTCTGCGGGGATACGACAGGGGCGGTCTCCTTCTGGGTAGCTGGGAGTGCCCGGTACGGGTTATTGAAGTGGTTGGCGGCGTTGCCAAAAGTATAGATTTCCAGTTTGCGGAGGAGGCCTTGAGGAATCTCGTCAAGGAGCCAGTCTGCTATTAGGCCACTTTCTATTCCCCCTTGGCTGTGAGATATCAAGACCACCTTCGTATAGTCCGGATTTAGCAAAGCGGCTCTAAGCAGAGCGTATGCCTCTCTGACATCTCGAGTTGCGTAAGAAAAGTCCCTCTGGATTAAGGACTCAATAATGTCAAATACGAGTCCGGACCTAATCGAGACAGGTTAACGACACCAACCAGTCTTCAGTAGGCAGCCGCTTTGGACATACGATGGATTGTGCACACCCGTAATCTTCCTCCCGAATGTATATGCTAGGCGATCAATGTTACTCTGTAGCCAGGTCTGGCTGGAAGGACGTATCAGCTTTCTGCTGTAGTTAGCGATCCAAAATTGTCGCACTTACCCACAAGCGATGCCGTTGATATAAACCCAATGCTCATGTTTATGCTCGGGGGCTTCCTCCTTAGGATACTTCGACACCAAAACGCTCGGCTTTCTGTTGAGGATCAGATTGCATAGCGTTCTGTTAAGCCACAGAAAGCCACTAATGTAGACGCATACCCAGAGGGTCGGAACCATGCAGATAACAAGGACCGGTACTGACAGAAGGAACAGTATCTGGACCAAGCTCAGAACGGCTTGGAACACTACGTTGGCAATATTGGTCAACGAGGGGTAAAGCTCGTCCAATTCATTAGAATGCTGATGTTTCAAAGGCAGAAGCACCCATGGGATGGACCAGGATGTGCGGACAACAAGGAGAATGTCTTCCCACATGAGACTCCATGGCGATGCCGTGTAAGGCAGCGGCTTATCTGATGTGGATTGCGAATGGAAGATCGTTGCAACCATGGCCGACAGAGCAGATTGACGAGACTCACGTAGTAATGTTAGAATCGAAGCGAAATGGGGAAGAAAGAGGCTGAAGTGGGTTGAAATGGGCAGAGATGAGGTGGTACTGGAAAAGGAACAAGTTGAGTATGCGCGTGATGCGATCATCCAGAAGGTACCTAGACATGTCATTCTGTTCAACCACCGGCAACAGCGCCTTCCATCTCGATCATTCCAGCCTTTCTTTCACCACAACTCCCATGCAGTGCCTCACTCCCCAGCTTTTGTGAAACACAACGGTGGACCTTAGGGACTCATGAAAGGATAGCCCTAGGTCATCACGGTATACCTCTTTGAGCCAGCTCTGCCACCCAGCGCTAACTAATGCACACAAAGAATCAGATACAATGAGCTTTTCACCCTCAAACGACTGTTCTAAGCGACCAAACAGTTGCTTGCAACTAAAACGATGGGATCAAACAAGTATAAGCGGTGTCCGCCGCATATTCGCGCAATAACACCCATCTTTCGTCCCTTTCGATTCAGCTTCAAACCCAGAAATACTACTACAAACACGAATGGAATCACTTCCACCTTGATATATCCTCTGGGAAGTCTTCTAATATGCCTAAGCGGAGAACAAAGACCGCTTCCACAGTCCAGGACTACCCCCTGAAACTGCCAAATCTCAGCCGCGCTGATCTACAAGCACTAATCGAAGTCCTGGCCATAGAACCTCCGCAACCTAGCCATCCTCTTTATGGAGAAAACGTCAAGCAACAGATTCAGGAAGCTGTCAACAAACTTCGTCCGGCGCTTCGCAAGAGGCTTCTAATATTCTCGCCGTCTACCCCGGCTCCCGCCGCAACCTTATGCATTTCCCACAAGCGCTTGAACCAGTATATAATCAATCACATCTTCAGGCTGATCCAGCGGGAAGTGGAAGACCACCTAGATAATATCACCCAACGGTATCCTGGGTACCCAGACAGCCTCGAATCTCATGTTCTCAACATAGTGCGCAATCTACAATCGCTTCGAGGATTGTGGTGGGATCATGCTTCAAGCCGTAGCTCCCCTATTGATCCTGTCCCATTCCAGCAAAACAAATGCGAAGCTTGTATAATCTCCAGAATCATCGTGAGGCCAGGAGCTCTGCAAGATCTCCGCACAGCCCTCCTAAGCCGAACACGAGAGCGGTGTTCATATAGACTTCCTCCGAAGCTCACCCGCTTTGTTGACGGAGCGCTGTATTACCGCCAGGGCAAATCGCTGTTATCCCTCATCCAATACAGTACGAAGCTCTCGTCGGACTTAAAGCAAGCTCGAAAGAATGCGGCCCGTCGCACTACGCGTCAACACTCACGGAGGTGCGACGGCTCGAAGTGTGAGCCTCGTCTGCCGTCAAGGATCGTGACTGACCATCAGCTTATCAGTAAACCAACTGAAGAACCGTCTGGATCAGCGCTGACTAGCTTAAGCCCTAACTTCGAATCGGGCGGCAGAGAAAGTCCCCAAACAATCAAGCTCTGGCTTGTCCCCAAGACAGTATCACCTTTTGAACTGGAGAAGAAACTAAAAGAAGACCAGAAGGTCAAAGACCAGCGCAAAATACAAGACCTACTGATCCAGGAGATTCTCAGTGCCTATGGTCCTTTCAGAACGAGCATGGAAGTAGCGGCTTCCTTGAACCTGGACAGTCGGGATATCTCAGACGCTACCGCCACTCAAGGATATGACATCAACTCCACGAACTACGCCCCTCGCAAATCCTCTTCAGATTTGTCCGATTGGGAGAACGACCTGGGTGACAAGTCTATCACTATCGATTCGGGTAGTCCGGTTGTTGATCAGCTGATAACGCAAATTGGGAGTCTTCTTCTCGAAGATGCGGGTCCAGATGATCTTCAGTCTGACCTATCGCCAAGGTCTAAGTCACAAATGATGACAGTGAGTGACTATTCGGAAGGGGGAATAAAATGGAGCAGTTGGCACGATTCTAACGAGGAGAGTGACACAGAAGCGGCTGCTGAGCCGACAAAAAGCTTCAAGACAACGGCTCAGGGTGTGATTATGACGGAATAGTAAGCAACACCGAGGCAAAGCCAGGTAGCAGTTATCGATAATGAATGTCTATGAGAAGTCTGGCAGCCTCCGAAATGACTGGACAAGGAATAACATGCAGACTAGAAGGTATTTTCCATTGAGATTTACGTGGATCGGTTAGGCATGCATATGAAAATGGACTATGTTACAATATGGACTTGGAAGAGCAAGTTATTCTGCAGAATTATGGAAATAGTTGAATCGTGGATCGCATATTAACTTCCTCCCAATTTCCACTAATTATAAGTAATCCACAAAAAAATATTCACCTAGACATCATTGTACAGAGCATACACTTGAGGCAGCCATAACGCCCGATTATTAATACATAGTATTCGGTGCAAACCAGAAAAGGAGACACCCACTGTGCCTCGGAGACGACCTGCAGCTCCAATTAATGCAACGGTGGGTCGAAAGAAATGAAGAGACAAAGAAATGAGTGGACATGGTGCAGACTTCGGAGTACTCGGGCCGAATGTAGGACACGGCTGAGTCTATAAGACACTGCTGGGCACACCATGGTTAACCCCCTTCAGCGAGTCAACAGACGGAGAGAAGCTGGCGGTCTTCTTGCGCAAGCGAGTCCTTGCGTCTCTGTCCGAAGGTTCCTCGGGGGACACAACGGCAGCTTCCCCGTTAGGTTGCGCGAAATCAGATGAACTATTCTCCATATCCGAGTCTTGTTGCATTCCTCCCTCGCTAAGCTTTTTTTCAGCGGCCTCTCGAGACCGCTCATAACGGAGCTTCACCTCGCCTTTCCATTGGGTGTTGAAGAGGCGGTCCCAAAAAGTGAAGAACGGCTGAGAAAAGTTTGTCTTGATGCCCCAGCTTTGGTGATGGATATCATGGTAAGCAGCGTTGTTGGTGGTTGCATGCTGAAGGGGATCCCAAGGGAAAGCGTAGCCGCAGTGATCATCGACAGTCTTGATAGTGGAGAAGGTGAAGAACCACATGCTCTGGCGATGTGTCATTCCCGATGTCAGGAAGCCAATCCCAGCTCCAACGGTGTCTAAGAGGAGCCCCTCCACTGGGTGATTGTAGAGGGCGCCATAGGCGTATGGAACGTAGAGGCGGTGGTGACGCGAGTGGAAGTGAACTGATGCACAGTTAATGCTCATATCCTCATAAGGTAGAACTACAGGACTTACCATAAAGCCAACGGTTCAGATGCATTGCACGGTGAAGGAAATACTGCCATGTATCCACGACACAGATACCCCAGGTGAACTGCAGCGCCGGGATGAAATACCAGTAGATGAAAGCTGCCAGAGACATTTCCCAGTTGGTAAAAGCAGGCACAACTGTCTCAATGCCACCACTGGAGACAATGGACTGGGTAGCACCAGGGTAATATCCACCGGCAACAGCTCCCGCTAGCATCTTGTGTCCGTTCCGAGAAAAGTTCGCAGCCACACCAGAGGCATCCAAACCGAACAAAGCCAACAGGTAGGGGAGACCTCTTTGTACAAAACGGATCCGGCGCGCCCAAACCGCAACGTCATATTCTTCCCGTCCAATGTATTCCTGCTCGTCAAAGTAGGCCAAGATAAGGCCTGCGAGCGTTTGAACTACCTGCTGCAGGACGACATCTCGTACAACGTCCCATCGAGATGCGCGGTTTCTCGTAAGAACTTCGGCCGGAGTATGTAAACGGTACTGCGGGAATAAATCATAGACATCGATGACATGGAAAAACATAGACACGGCCCAGTAGGCAACAACCGGCAGGATTAACGCGAGGATATTGTCTGGGATTCCATCAACAAGCGAAGGGCGCGGTGTCAATTGATACGCCGGGAGAGGAGGGAGATCATAGAGCAAAGTTGTGTTTGTAGCCATTTTGAGAAGGCACAGGCAAAAGTCGAGAGAACGCGATCAGAATGGTGTGGCGAATGGCGGGTTAAAGCACATCGGACCCTAGGTTTGACAGTTAACTTCGTGTATAACCGCTGGTGAAACGAAGCAAGCGTAGGTTAGGATCGTATAAAGATAAAAGGAGTGACGAGAAGGCAATCGTGTGAACTGAAGGAGAGGATGCGATTTATAGTTGCGGTCGAAGTATCCGCGAAGCGACAGTAATCGGAGGCGGCCCACCACAATCAGGGGACTGCGGGAGCAGGCGGAGTCGGCAAGGGCAGGGCAACGTCAATTAGGACGTCGGTTGAAGTTCTTAGAGCTTGAAACCCCAGAGGAGCGCTGGACTGGGGAGGAAAGAAAATAAGAATGGTGCTGAGGAGGAGCGTAGGTATGGTTGAAGTAGTCAAGAGATCAAAAAGGGTCAGAAAAGTCAAGACCCAAACTCGGCGACCGATGGATGATGGGTCACACCACGGAGGATCGAAGCTTACCGCAACCATTGATTTTTTGATGTTGTTTTGTACCTGTTAATTACAGTTAAATTACGATAAATATATAGAGTAAGGCTGTATGTATTGTCAGATCTCCTGATAACGCTCTCAGGAGCAGTGCAGTGTAGCTTGCCTGACATCTGAAATTAGCCACTGCTCACTAATTACTCCCAGCATCAGGCAATGTCCGCTCAAATTCCCCTGAATGAATCTGGTTGCCGTGGCGTTGACCGTATAACTGTTATGCCCACTACTGTACTTGGAGAGTTGTTCTTTTCGGGCATAGTGAATGTTCATGCTTGTGCCTGAGTCCAGACCAACCCCAAAGTAGGCTAGTGCGATTTGCCCCCCTCAGCAAAAAAGACAGCAAAATGAAAAACCCCACCGAACCCGCTAAATAATAATCCTCATTTTTTCCAGGTTCCCCTCCTCTCTTCTCTTTCTCCTTCTCTCCAGCCGTGTGCCAATCCATCAATCCCTCTTCATTTCTTCCTCTTTGTTTCTCCTTTTTTGTGCAGGATCTCCATCTCCATCTTTCAAAATGATTATTTACAAGGTTTGTCCACGTTCTTTCTCACCGTACATCTCCAAATTCATGTTACTACCCCACTTTACTACAACGTCGCAAAGAAAAACATCATGAAGCGACCATGAGGGAACTCATGTTATTAGGCAAGCAAGCTAACATACAGTTTTGTACAGGATATCATCTCTGGTGACGAGGTCCTCTCGGACACCTACAACATCAAGACCGTCGACGGTGTTCTCTACGAGTGCGACTGCAGGAAGTACCTCAAGAAGACGAACGAGGACTTCGAGCTCGAGGGAGCCAACCCTTCCGCTGAGGGTGGCGATGATGAGGGTGGTGCTGAAGGTGGTGAGGTTATGGTTCACGACATTGAGGACCAGTTCCGTCTCGTCTGGCTCAAGGCCGAGGACGGTGCCAAGCCCCCCAAGGATGCCTTCAAGGGTCACCTGAAGAGTACGCTCAATCCGCCCATCTATCACTATCCTGAACAACCCCGCTAATGACCTTGTTCGCAATTATAGCCTACATGAAGAAGGTCCTCAAGGCCCTCCAGGATAAGGGTGCCCCCGATGAGACCATCAACGAGTTCAAGAAGGGTGCTCCTGCTGCCGTCAACAAGATTCTCAAGAACTACGACAACTACGATGTTCTCATGGGCGAGTCCATGGACGGTGATGCTATGTATGTATTCGCAGCAGGCTGAAGTGCTCGGACTTCTCACTAACTTGAATTCCAGGCACATCCTGATTGACTTCCGTGAGGATGGTGTTACCCCCTACGCCACTCTCTGGAAGCACGGTCTTGAGGAGATGAAGGTTTAAGTTCCACGAATTATGAAGAATATTGTTCAACGAGCAAAACAAAAGAAGGGAGATGGAAATCGCAACGATCAGGCCTCGAGTTCGCTCAGCTGGCGATTGCTATCCCATTTTCATATAATATCCCAAGCTCTTCCACATCGCATATTCTGGATCCTATTTGATCAGAGTCACGCCTCATGAATACCATACTCGTTACGTCCATATCTTCGAAAGATGGCTTGAATACCCATATAATGCTACCCGGCTTCTTGACCAACCTTCACCCTATACATATTCCGGCTCTCGCACAGTACCTTCAAACTAGCTGGAATGATCTGCTAGCAATCGTAAAGCGAGTATTGTATTATCGTCTCATATAACACAAATTTTACAAACAGCTTATATAAAGTTATCTATCCACCGCGTTTGATATTATATCCAAATGTGCCAAACTATGAACACAGAACAATCAAGGTCTAGTTAAGAGCGTGCTCAACACCACCCCGGACTCCGCATTCCAGTGCTCCCAGCACCTGTGCCAGCCCCACCCATTTTCATCCCAGAGTCACCTCCATTCAAGCTCCCAGTCCGACTAGTCCTCCCCGGCACACCAAGATCGCCAAACTCAAACCCCGTCACTGGATCAAGCTCCATCAAATCATCAGAGACAGGAAGATGCTGCCCGAACACGGCATCCCATTGATCCCAGTCAAAATTAAGATTCGGGTCCACCATTGACGGGGGCGTAGGGACGCTTAGGGGTATTTGGTGTGCGGATGGTGAGAGGGTATCGACGAAGGAGAGAGTAGTTTGCGGTTGTGGTTGTGATTGTTGTGCTTGAGCTGTTGAAGATATAGACAGGGGCGGAAGAGTAGGGAGAGCTGCGGGAGCAGGCGCAGGCGCGGGAGAGCGAGCGTGGGTAAGTGGGGCCAGGCCTGTCGGAGGGGCAGTAGCCGTTTGCAATTGAATATTGCCCGAAGAAGGAGATTGAGAGACTGTGGTAGGTTTGGGTGTGTGGAGAAGTTGAGGATGAGGCATATTGATATCGGCAGGAGAGGATGGCGACTTCGGAATGAGTACAGGTGAGTGTAGGTTTTCAGGATGCGGCATTGTTTGACCCGTAGGGGCACTAGCAGTTGTTGAGGGTATCTCGTAGCGTAACGAACTGGGCCTGGGCAACGGGACCGTAGTACCAAGTGCAGTAGCAATACTCGGAAGAGCCTGGGAGCGCGTCATACTATAAAACATCTTCGAGAAATCCAACAGTTGCTCGCGGCTATGAATGGGCTGCAGATAGGCCGAGGAACCGGGGTAGTAGGGGTTGGTCGCAAGGCAATCGTCCGGCACTGCTACGCCGGCTTGGATTTGTGCCTGTTCCGTCCATAGCTTCTGCGGATCGAGTCCAGCTTTCTGCCATGCTTGTTGGCGCAGGCGGCGAATCATATCCCAGGCCTCACGGCCCCCGTCTTTCAGAGGTCGCTGAGTTGTTACGCCATCTTCGCCTCCGACGACGCCTCCATCCGGCCCGGTGAGTGAGAAGATTTTGTCTACGAACGCGCGAGTCTTCGGGGCCTCTGGGCTGTAGGGCCGCTCATAGAGATCAATAAGCATGATCATAGTAGCGTGCATTGGCTGGTGGTTCCCAGGCCAACTCCATTGAAACGGCTGGAAATCAGGGTCCGTGGCAAGGGAGATGAACTTTTCCATGAATCCATGACAATGGCGGAGTGCGCTACAGAAATTAGTTTGGGAGTACTAAACGTGGGCTGTGGCACGAACCTTTGTCTTGCAGCTGGCCAAATCCGGCTCCTGGCATTCTTAAGGAAAGGCTGATATGCAACGCAATATGCCTATATCCGTGGTGTTAGAGGTTCAGTCTGCTTAGTACTTGAATTATCACTTACTTTGTCAACATAAAGGCTGAGGACGATCCTTGCCCATTTATGATAAGCTACAAGAACCGGCGTATGATACTGCTCCGTACAGGTAGGAGCCGCGTCGCCCGGAAGTGCCTGATCCATGCTCAACCCTTCTGTTGGAGACCGTGAGAAAGACCAGGATCTATTGGAAGTATTCGAGGGGAAATCAGTCTGTCTAGCCTCTGGAATCCGCTCAACTATTGAGTTCAGCTGGACTTGGAGGTCGACGAGGATTGATCTCAATTCCTCCATGTGCCGCCGTGTAACAGGCTTGGTTCCAAGTTGAATCCTCATTATCCGACGGACAGCGCCTGGCACACATTAAAAGTTGTTCACATCACAGTTCTCAAGACAGTACTTACGTGCCATGACATATTTGCCTCGGGCTGCCAGGTAGTAAACATTCACCATAGATGGACCGCCACAAACTGTTGGGTCATCGGGATTATCTCGAGGGCGCAACCCAGCTTTGACCATCCTCTCATATTGGTCGGCCTCGGCAGTCCCTATGAGCGTATCTTTGAACTCACTTGGTTCTCGTACGTCCCAGAAGTTCTCATCCGTCACTAAAGGAGGAAGCCCACTGGACATGGAGACAACACCGTCCATATGTACGATATGCCACCACATCCGTCGGCGGCTCTCTGCCTCCGAAGGGGGAATCCCAAAATTCGCAGGATCACGATGCAGGCCCATAGTCTGTGCAACTCTCATTGCAAGACTGACGAACAGGCTGCTAGTAAGTGGTTCCTCCTCCTTGGTGAGTATTGTTTGCGTGAGCAAATACGCAGCTAACCCCTGTAGTGAAGGGCTGCGCAAGAAAGAAGTTTTAGTCAGCCAACGAGTAACTTGGTCATTGTAAGCTTTTGACAGAGCTGCCCGCGTTGCACCATTAAACTCAGCCTTGATTGCTCTCAAGGAAATTGTGACTGATCCACCGCACCAGATGGCGTACAGCAGTGGGATGAATGACGGGTCCGGACATGACTCCCCCGAGTAACTGCTGGAATCATACCAGTCCCAGAACGCGTTATAGTGTTTCAAGACAGTCGGCGGATGGACCACAGGGCTGACGGCTTGAATCCCAGACATGAAGCCTTTGTATAAAATATGGCTCTGCCGTTTCGTAGGCATGCACTCAAGCATATCCGGTTCAACGGCTCGATCCTTCGCGGAAGGTGATCCGTCTAACGAAAACAGTATTGAATTCTGGATGCCATCTCCGGTTGCTTCTCTGTCACCGGCAGTAACGCTAGGATGCTCATCTGAGGGCATCCAATGGCGTGTTGTCACATTTGCCACGGTCTCTTCGTTATAGGGCTCGTTCGCATGAGAGCTCTCATGCGAGTGCGTCTGGTCCCGAAGGAATTGATTAAGCTCATTAATCTACAAATGTAAGTTTTGTGCCGAGTAATGACCCTAGCTGCTCACCTCATGAGAGATATAAGCCCAGAAAGTCGTGCCGACATATCTATATTCCATTAGATGGATAAAAAACAATTCACGCGACAAACACACCTTGACCTCCCATCTTCCAAGCTAAGATGTCCCAGATTCAGAGATCCCACTGGATCTACGAGGTCTGTAGCATGGCCGGCCGGTACTGGAAATTCATCACCGCTCGAATCAGCCGTGCGCCGCGGGCTACCGGGTCGAGAACCCCCATTAGTAGCGCGTACTTCTCCTTTAGGAACGTCCAGACCCGAATTCTGCGTCGTAATCTGTTGTTGCTCCGCAGAAACCGCCGGCTGAGACGTCTTGCTCAGTCGCTCTATCATGGACGTGAGTTTATCAAGTCGCGATTCAATAGATTTCTGCTCAGATGGCCCAGCCTGCCTCAGACGGCCGTACATCGACTGCAAGTCCACGATATCATCTTCAAGCTGCCTCGATGTCTCCCTTCTCCGCTTCACGCCATATCCATCCTTATCGCGACCGCCGCGCGAGCCGCTATCCTGCCGAGACTGTGACGCCGCATCGTAAACGCAGTCGGTTCCATTTTTCGCGCAGTTCCCGCAAATAGGGTGTACTTTGTCGCATTTCACTTTCCGTCTCCGACAGGTATGACAGCTATAACTGGTTCGGTTCCGTGTAATCTGGCGCCCGGGAGCCTTTTTGCTAGCAGGTCTGACAACAGTCGATGCAGGAGATGCGGCGTCAGAGGTTGGATCGTAGGCGAAGCTGATGGGATATTTGGAGGCCCGCTTGGGGAGGTGTCGGGGGTCGGACTGGAGGTCATGGTCCGTTCGGAATCGCAGTGGCGGGGAAATTCGGTCTCCAATTCATTGATGCACCGAATATCTGGGAGCCCCTTATGAAAAGCGGGGTGGCAGTGAGGATGTTAACTCATATAGAAATCTATTCTTCCAAAAGCGATAACAATTAACCTGCGTAGGTGAGTACTCCAAGCCTCGCGAGGCAAATGCAGAAAGAGGAGAGAATCTGAGCAGCTCCGACGATAAGCTGGGAACCGTGGAGAAGCCCACATTAACGGTCGGCCACGGCCCAGCCAATAGGGTACACCCCAGTACATAGCAGCAGTGCAGCACGAGGACTGCGATAAGACCTCGTGGGCGACAAACAAAACTTATTGTCCTGGAGGCTACTGGGTCATCAGCGCCAGCTGACCACAACTACGGCCGGTCTAGAGAATTATGCTTTAGTCAAATGGCATCAAGAACACAGCGAATATGCCTAAACGGAGAACCAATACAAAAGAACGCCTTTCGCCAATGCCCATGCCAATGCAAACCAGACATTAAGCCTGCCGCGCGAGCGCATAGAAAAAGCAATTGCCCAGTAGCCAGTCTATTTCTTCTTCTTATCCTTCTTCTTCTTTTCGCTGCCTCCTGATGGCTCACCTCCGCCCATCATACCTGCCAAGTTTCCCATTCCGGGTATTTGCGGCATACCGGGCATTCCCTGCATATTCTGCATCTCGGCCATAGCGTCTTTTAGAGGGTTATCGCTAACCCCACCACCACTATATGCGGCGGAGTGTATGGGCAGGATTTTACCAATTTTCCAGCCGCGAGGCGCGGGGGGGGCATCTGGTAGTTTCTCAGGCATTGGGAGTCCTCGAATGCGCAAACGGTAGGGCGATTGATCCGTTGTCGGGTGGGCTTTGAGGTACTGCGCGATGAGGATATAGAGGTGGTGCTCTGGGTGGGGTTAGCAATAAGTCGCGGGGCTCAATTTGTCGAAGACAACGGCGAGATTGAAGGTGCGCAATAAAGTAGACATACTATTCTTGATTTGTGAATTAACCGGTTCCCCGTTCTCGTCCTTTAATTGCACACGAACTCGCCCTGGATTCGCCCAGTCCTTGGGGTGTAATTTCTCCGGCTCAAACCCAACTCGCAGTCCCAGCATCTGCACAGCATCAACAATGTCCCTCGCAAGAGGATTCTCCACTGCCAGTTCTGTGCCAACTTTTCGGCCCTCTGCGCGGGTTCGCGTCTTGTCAAAGTACACAGGATACAGACATTGGTAGGATTTTGGAATTTCTCGCTGAGGTTCAGGCGCGGGTCTGATGGGCATCGACGACGTAGGAATTGAGGCGCCAGAGAGAATGGAGTCATTTTTGGCGTGGCTTGGGACCAGAGAAGGAGCAACTTCTTCTGGGTCCGAGTCGTAGACTTCTTCGACTTGGGCGTTGCGGGACATATTTCTAATCCTGGCCGGATCTGAAAGATAGAGTGGTCAGAGAATGTACAGATTGCGCAGCTCAATGTTTGGCGCCTGTCATGAATTGGGATTTAAGTGTTAAGTAATAGGAAGATCGGAGTCTAATACGGAGGCGTTGGACGTGAACTGGCCAACTCGGTGTGTGTGGAGTGTGGAGTTATGAATACACGTTATATAAGCATG
The DNA here is from genome assembly GCF_000011425.1 of Aspergillus nidulans FGSC A4. NCBI lineage: Eukaryota > Fungi > Ascomycota > Eurotiomycetes > Eurotiales > Aspergillaceae > Aspergillus > Aspergillus nidulans. The sequence continues at coordinate 2,859,248 of NC_066264.1, read as the reverse complement.
CCTAGCATAACTATCAAGCATAACTGCTAGCACATACAACTCAAATTCAGTATCCCCGTGGCAAATGAACCTTTTTAGTGACGGATCTCTTTAGTAATGATAGTGATGATAGTGGTGATAGTCATGGTAGTGATGAGGAATGAAATTTGCTAAATGGTGATAGGCCATACACATCGGGAGAGCTGCATATTGCAAGATCTTCTCGCCCATGGGCACCCAACTCGACCCGACCTCGATCTGACGATACATTGGCCCTTTTTCAAATCAATTGTACGGCTGTTACATGTTTAAGACTTCAAAAGTACCCAGGATAAGACATCTGCTGGCCTACGTAGAACAGAACACTCCCAACAAGCTGTCATATCATAGGATATAAAATCAATGAGGCCCTACAGCCGTGGTCGTGCCCATAGGTCGGGTGCATACGTTGCCTAGGCCGCCCTGAAGTATTATGTTATCCATCGAGGTTGTTAACTCGATCTTGGTCTATATACTGCCGTAACCTCAGGCATCATTATGTCTCCTGCCTACAAAACCAGGCCAACATTTGTACAGCCCTAATTAATGCCACATGACCTTCAGGTATACACGGTCAGGAGTTGTTACCTACTAGTAGTAAAAAATTGGTGACATAATGGAAGATAAGTCTCACTGCCTCTACAGCACCCCTTCACGCTCTGTGATAAAACCCTGGCCAACATCTCTAGTTGACCTCACTAGTCGGGCGACCCAGCTAGTCACATACCTAAGCCATGCTGCCCGCGCCGGCCTAAATGTGAGTCATCGGCAAGTCACAGACATGGGTTGGATGGATCAGTAGCTGGCTGATTCCTTGATAGGTATCTCGCCTATCCAGGCTGACTCCCTCGGTCCTATCCTGCCTATAAACGTCTTCCGGGCGCACACGGCTAGAAAAGCCTACAAAGCGACATCTTTTCCCACCCTCCCATTCAGTTCATCTAGGTTTCCAAGTAGGCGCCACGTAGTTGATGACCTCTGAGGACGAATCAGTGCGGCTTATATCGTACCACGTTAGCACGGACGCTTGCTCTATGACTCAGGGCGGCGTGAAAACAGGCCATGAAACAGCACGATACTCAATCAATGAAGAACTGGGATGAATCTCCCTCATTCATTCGAGGTAGACTAGGCTATTATCGTCTTGACTTCGCGAAGTCAGGGCACGGAAGCTTCGTTGGGTGGCGAAGGGCTTCAACTACCTACGCCTAAGGCAGATGATTGGTCGTCCTCCAATAACGATTGGAAAATTAAAAACGATGAAGCGAGCATGCGCTTTTTAATCAACGTCGTATGTGGCTATGACCTCGGGGTAATACTCCATAGATGTTCGGTAATCAAATTAAGGGCGTTGCCTGATGCAGGGTGCCGCTGCTACCTTCCTAGGGCTACGATTAGCTCGTGGAGTTCACGTGAACCAGTTAAAACTTGGCTACATCTACAGGGCTTGCTACTAGTTGATACCCAGGAGATCTAGGACAACTGGTCGTTATGCTTGATACGATAAAACTAGAAGCAGAGTTACAGATTACATCTATAACCAAATGTTTACAAGTAAACGAAGAATCATGGTTGAATGCCAGAAATAGGATAGAAAACAATGCAACAGTACATGAACATGAGGACGTAATGAATAATGGGTGGTTTGTAAAAACGCCCGGGTATATTTCAGGGTAGAGAGCAAAGAGAGAGAACACCACCTGGTCTGTTAAGTCGACCTCGAGAAAACGCCATAGTCCTCAAGACCTATCCCGTGTGATTCCATGCGTTCTTGAGATACACACCAATTCCATGAAAACCTCACATTGACATTTCAGATCCATGAGGTGCGTATATTCAGTTATGATGAAGGGCACAACGCCTTTGCAATGCAAACGCGGCAGAGGAGAGTTGGAGGGAAGCAAGTTAAAAGCAGAAAAACAGAGCATCAGTAAATGAATATTGGAAATGGATTCCAAATGCTGTTCGCTATCACTGAGTGACGCTAACAGCGGTTGGCGGCTGCGGGATAACTTGTTGCAAACCGGCTACGATGCGCTCAAGCTCCTGTAATCGGCGGTCCTTCTCTTGGACTTCCCGCCGCAGTCGTTTGAGTTCGCCGCGCATGTCCACACCATTCTCTTCATCTTCCGGAAATGCGATGGCGGGGTCTGTGTTTGGATCGACGTCGAGCGATTCTCGCTTTCGCTTCACGGTCTGTATGGAGGTGGCGCCATCTAAATCAGAAGATGGCACCATCGTCAGATCTGGCGCGTGTCCATTCTCCGTATGCATGTGGCGCCGGCGGAGATGCTCCTTCAAGTTCTCCTGACGCGTGAATCCGTTCCCCGTGCTTCGATTGCAGTCAGGGTAAGGGCACATGAGAGGCTTCTTGGCATTGACGTTCTTCTTATGAACCTCGCGCTGATGTCTCAACAGGCCACCGGAATATGTGAACCCCTGTATCTTATCACATCCAGGCTCTAGACATTTGTAAGGGCGGTCGTGTTTGTCCATGTGTTTGCTGTAAGGAAAAGCGTGTTAGCCTCATCCTCGCCACACCACTAACAACTCAAGCGAAAGGCGCACTTACTTCCACTCGCAAGGACGACGAAATGTCGGCGGGTTTGGTTGACATTCTGCATGGTCACAAAAAATCTGTCCAACGGCGTTCTTGGGCGGATCGCGCGCTCGTCTCACCGACAGTTTTGGACGAGCCCCTTCCATGAAACTTGGGGACAATTGATCGGTCATCTTCGGAACACCAGCTAGAGGATCTTGCGCGGCGACAAGAACAGCAGTCGGACCCGTAGCACCTTCGCTTCTGGGACTGGGATAATCAGACCCGTCCCCCATGTCGTAGTTAGCAGTAGAACCCCGCCGTTTGAGCTGGGGGGGCGCGAGGTATTGCTCCAGTGTAAAAGAGTCGCGAGACGACCAACGTAAACGGTGGGAGAGAAGTCGAGTATTCGTTAGTGTGAGCGAGCAACGACGGCCGATAGAAAATTGATGGCGAAACGCGTTCGTATACTTATACTCGATGGTAAACGAGCTAAGGGTTGACTGAATAGGTGCAGGACCCAACTTGGAAACAGGTTTGCCGAAATTTTCAGGTGGTAACAAGGCAGAAGCCGTGACTAAGCAGGGCTTGGCACGCCACTCGAGAGAATCATCCGGAAGCAACGGATGACGGCGGGGTGTCAAGGTCTTAATGTGTCACTAACTGCGGTGACCCGTCAGGGACTGGAACCTATGTTCCATTTATTGATCGAGCAAGTCGGCACTGCTGTCATAACTCATTGGCACAGATGCTGAAATTAGGCTGCCAGAGTGAGTCATTACTCCATCAGGTATCGGAGCCAAGGCTACCAACAAATTATTTTGAGGAATGCTGCCACTCCTCTCAGGCATCCATTCCGCCACTAGAAATTGACACTGGCCAATGAACTGATAGTCACGTGGACGCAGCCACCAACTGCACTGCCAGCATGCCTGCAGCTTCGCCCCTTGTGTGTCGTCTGTATCCACAGACATAACACACTAGTGGACCGTGAGCTACTGTACGTCGAAATTTTTTGGAGACTTACTACTTTCGAAAAGTTTATGCCCTTTTTTAGGTGCCCAAGTTCACCAACGTCGGCGGGGAGAGAGGCCCTGACTTGCCCGCCCGATCTATGCGGCCAAAAGACTCGCAACCGCGCGCAAGACAAGCCTTGATCAAGCTATGTCCTTGATGATCGATCACTTTAGGCTTATTATTGGTACACTGTTTAGGGCCCGGTCTGAGAATGGGTGCCTTGCTCCCACCAGTCTGTAACCGAGGCCGAAGTATATTTGTTGATATGCTCCCATTGCATGCCTTGCCTTATGCTACTCAGCGTGGCTAGAACGCCATCCACTTACTTGGCGTCAATCCTCACCCCACCGTAGCAAGCATATTGAGGGCATTTTTTGTTCTTGAGATGACGAGGACGCGCGGCGTGAGGGACCAAAGATGTCTGCTAAAGATAGAAAATGCAGAGGTACCTGGAACAATTTGTCAATGCAGTTCGAAGGGTTCTCAGAAAAAGCTGCGGTCAAATACCAAGCAGGCATCTTTATTATTTCTATAGGCCATAGTCGATAGCTTCAGCTAAGCAATATAAAGTGAATCGAGAACAGCCTTAAGCTCGGATCATCGTTGCCGTAAGGGTGGCGCAGCGCCAGGGGTACCCTGATCAAAATCGATGGCGATTCTACGTCGCTTCGTCAATCCTAGTCCTCGGTAGGCTATCAGTTACGTGGCTGCAGGCAGATCAGAGCCCTGATTCGAATACGACTGACCTGCGTGGCTGTGTTTACTTGGACCTGTAAATCTGCAGGGCGACCGGGTTTTGTACATGTTGACCCTAGATCGTGGCTAAAGCCCTAATTGTCGATCTACATAACGCCACAATATACGCCGGTGCCTGGATGAGTATAGATGCTGAGATAACGAGTGACATGGTTGGGTTTGACTAAATGACATGAATATCTTCAATTGACCTAATGGCGTTGCCGGACCTGCTATATACAGTTCCTATGGCAGACAGAGCTCTAAACTATCGAGTAAGCTCTGCAACACCGTAACAATGCCATCGGTGACCTAAAAACATGTAAAAAGAAGAACACAAATGATCATACCATCAAAGGCGATGGCTGTGAATTTTTTTTGAAAAAAGCAAATATCGCAGAAGGCGACCTTTCAGGCTGAGCCCCAGAAAGATCGGCTGAGCGCAAACGTAAGCTGGAGAAAAAGACTTGAGAATCCTAGCTGCCATGCCTCAGGCGAAATAAACAGCCGAAAGTAATCCCATAACGCGAGGCGTGTGATCCGATGCCCATCTCCATCAACTTTCCTGTGGCGCAGATAACGGCACACCGTCTAGCTTACCGGAGGATACAGCAGCTGTGAGAGATAACATTATGGATAGGGCACCACCATACTAAATGTCCTTGATAGACTCCCGCTTCGGTAGTGTTGATGGTATACTCTGTACAGGTCGTGTTTCAGAACCGCCAAGACGCGCACCAGGCTCAAAAGACGATCGAAGGGTTGAGTGGACGCTCAGAACTCAGGATATCAGCCCCGTTCAGGATGGCTTATAGCCGTCAAAACGGCTGTTTTCCATGCTGCAGGATTGGTTTCGACTTCCGGTGGCAGCTGGGAAAATGGGATATTGCCGATTTCATCCTGCTCAATCGTAATTGCCCCCCACCTGACTAGCGAAAGCTGTGGACACGCTCCGGGCATCGTCGTCATCATGAATATGGCCGGGTATTCCGCGTGTAACACGAATGCTGGCAGAACTTCCTCCAAAAATGCTACCGCTATCGGGGGCACCCGGCTTGTAAGGATCACGAGCTCCGGATTCTACGTAACGCTTCAGTCGATCAGACTGACTTAGACTGGGCTGTTTGGTCATATCGTTGATGCTCAATCCAGCAAGGCTGACGCCACCCTGCTCAGGACCCTTTCCGTCAATGATACTTCCAGTAATATCAGACTCCGTGGCTGCGACCGAATCCCCAGCAATGCTAGGCGCGCCTTTTCCTCTGTTGCCATTGGCTCGACGGGCACCAGGCAAAGAAGGCCACGAATCTGCGAATTGCTGGAACATAGGAGGATATCCGGATGGAATCCCAACGCCGCCAAGTGCTGAGGAATGGACAGAAGACACATCATCGGGGATGTAGCCAACAACCGAGCCGGTGTCGTGGAACTCGTTCCGATGACCATTCCTTCCGTTCATGAAACCACTAGTAACGTTGGAAACGTGGTTGTAGGCCATCTGGAATCGTTGAGGTCCGCGGTAGGCCTGCTTAGGACGGCTGAACTGGATGAGAGATTCCTGTAGATTCGATAATGGCCCTTCGACAAGAGTGTGTCGTTCCTTGAAGTGCTGCAGGAGACAATTCCAGAGAGGATGCTTGGATAGCACCTTCGGATTACCCAGGATAACCAGACCGTATTTGGCACGAGTAAGCGCAACATTTAGACGGCGAGGATCACTCAAGAAACCAATTCCTTGATGGTCGTTGGAGCGTACGCAAGAAAGAATAATAAAATCTTTCTCGCGACCCTGGAAAGCATCCACCGATGCAACCTCAATCTCCTTATAATGCTCCTTTTTGAACGTACCAGTAGCCTGCATAGAGCTGACAATATAACTGCGCTGTCCCTCATAAGGTGTGATAATACCAATGTCCTTTGGCTGTACGCCAGCTTTAAAGAAGCGGGTAACGATCTTTTCTACATTCGCTGCCTCGGTACGGTTGAGGTAAGATGTTCCAGATGCCGAAATCTCCTCATTTCCGAGATTCGACCAGAACATCATGGGGCTATCTAAGATAGGCCAAGGGAAATCAACCTCGCGACGAAGGCGATCAAATGAAGTAATACCGTTCTGCAAGGACCCCTCGTAAAACATGTTGGAGGGGAATTCTGAAAGACATGGGTGCATACGGTACTGGACGTTCAGGCGAATAGGCGAGCAACCCAGGATGACAAGTCGCTCGAAAAGAGACTGGTTAAGCCCCGCCTTCGCTGCCTTCTTATTCATGATAACAGGACCGAGCTGCTGGTGGTCACCGACAAGGACGACCTGCTTGCATCCCAAAACTAACGGAATCATACACTCGGGTTCAGCAGACTGAGTAGACTCATCAATCAGAACAGTGCGGAACTTGAGCTTTGCCAGGCGAGGGTCGCCAGCACCGACACAGGTACAGCAAATGACGTCGGCATTGTTCAAAATTTCACGCTCGGCCGCCCTAGTGAGTTGCTTCAGACGCTTCTCGTCCTGACTTGACAATTCCCCAAGTTCACTCTTGAGCTGGTTGAGTTTGATGAGCTCGATATTGCTGTCATTAAGACGGACTTGCTCATGCAGGGACAAGAAGCCAACAGGAGACTCAACATCCTCACGGGATTTGGCGGTTACGCGGACAGTCTTGAGGCCAGTTCTGTGGATACGCTCGCAAAGTTGGTCAACGGCAACGTTAGAGGGCGCACAAACTAAAACCTGGCCTCCGTTGAGCTTGGCAAGGTGATAGATAATGGTGGCTGAAGTGACTGTCTTTCCAGTACCGGGAGGACCTTGAATCAGACTCAGAGGCCGCTGTAGCACACTTTTTACTGCATTGATCTGACTGCCGTTGAGCTCAGGAAGTCCAGGAACGCTGAACTTTTTCGGCATCTGTGTTTTCATCGGCGCAGCTGCGACTTCGTGACCCAATAGGCGATGGAAAATGTAACCCGAGACGCTCATCTCATCAACAGCGAAGGTCTTCATTGCAAGCTGCATGCGGTCGAAAGAGGTCGACTTCCAAACATAATCGGCTGTGAAGTTATGCGTACATTCCGTGGGCACCGACTTGTGATCTCCCTTTGCCCGCAATTCAATAGTAACTTCGTCAGACTGGTTATTAGGGATCTTGATAACGTATCCTACACCTTCCCACTTTGGTCGCAACTCGCCGGTGTATTTCAGGCGCATCTCGTCTCCAACGGCCAATTTCACATCTCCAAGTTCGAGCTTCGGCAGGATGAAACTAGCCAAATGCTTGTTGTTAAGACCAAGATCCCAGCGGACAATTAAGCCATCCTGTGATTGTGACTCCTTCAGTTTGCGATCGTAGTCTGCCTCGATTTTAACAAGCGGGCCGAAGATGTTCTGGTACTGGAATGCGTCGTCATAGCGCAAAAGGACCGGTGCAGGTTCATCATCGACAGCTGTGGCCTTTTCTAGATCAGCAATTGTCGCCTGCGAGTTTTCCTTCCACATTTCCTCTAGTTTAGCAATCATTTGTGGGCTCAGGTGACGAGCCCGAAGTTGCTCTTGATCGGACGGGGCAGCCACCAGCCATGTCAAGAACGAACGATCCTCAATAAGGGGCTGCCAGCGCGAGGTATCCCAGTTCATGTCCTTGGAAGATGGCATGGCGGCGCAAGGCTGACGACATAAGAGCACTACAACGGTGTCGGACTTGGCGGGGATGAATCCGAGGAGAAAGACATTCTTGGTGCCACAGTTATAGCATTCTAGAACGGTATCACCAAGCGAGGACTCTGGGTGTAGTTGGACTTCCTTGTGCCTAGCGCGGACAAGATGGTTCACGATATGGGAAGAAGAAGTGTTGCCACGGGCACTACAAAACCATTTGCTGCAGGCCAGACATTTGACAACACTGCTAGGATTGTGTATACCACAGTATCTATAGAATAAAGCAGACCGGGTTAGCCATTATTCCAAATTCTAATGACGGCAGTGTGACCGGCATGAAAGATGGCAAATGGGAAGACCTACGCGCAAGCATGCGGGGCCAGCTCTTTTTCCTCCTCTAATTCTCCTGGATACTTTGCTTTATTGGCTGGCGCGCTAGTTGTGCTTTCCAGGTCATCATCATCAGAGTTATCAGGGCCTTCGTCGTCATCGTCATGTCTCCTTCTACGCGGGCCTCCAACTGTTCGATCCAGTTCTGACTCCGCGCCAGGCGGCTGATATTCAACAGAGGCAGACATCGCGACACGAGTCTAGCGAGCGCTTCTTGGACAGCGACGTCCTCACACAAGCTCTGTACAAAGACAAGAATGATCGAAAATCGACGAACGCAAGACGTGTCTCAACCTCCAAATCCGCCGCAACTAGAATCTCGCTAGCCCTTCACGAACTCAAGGAGTTGGTCAAAATCGGTCGGCGTCAATGGACGTAAGAACAGGCGCTTCGTCTTGTAACAAAAAGAATGAAAGCCCCTGTGTCTCTTCCACGAAATCCAGTGTGGCACAACAGAGGGGCAAGAATGAGACTAGATACATCGAGATCTTAGTATGGGCAATCTGAGCACGACCATTTAGAATACTTACAGCTGAGTCTGCACTTCTCCTATTCCCCAAACCACTGAGCTCCGCAGATGAAGAAAATAAAGGGAGAGAGTGTGAGAGAGATGCTATCCTTGGTGGCAAGATAAGTGAGTGCACTCTCTTGCCTAGAGTTGAGAGGTTGATTGCGGCTTTATCGGGCAGTTCGCCCACCAAATCCCACAAGTGCGGGTGGCGTCCCAGACCTAAACTGCAGCCGGCAGAAAAAAAGTTGCCCGCTTCTGATAGACTTGACTTGTTTCTACTTTTGCGCCCATTGTCAAAATGCTCGTATGTTTATACTTAAAGATTCTGTGGTCCTTGGAGCCAAATGCTGACTTTAATTGAACATTTCAGCGTCGTCAAGCTCGTGAACGTCGAGATTATCTTTACCGGAGAGCTTTGCAACTCCGCGATGCTTCCATTGCCGAAAAAAGAGCGCAGCTGAAGGAGTCGCTAGCAACCGGAAAGCAACTCGATCCATCTATCGCGAATGATCGAAAACTTCGAGAGGATTTCAAGTTTGACGAATCACTGCCGACAGCAGACAAGAAGGATAAAGACGCAGATCTTCTCGACTTGGACGACGAATATGCTCTCACCTCCGGTATCATCGATCCTCGGCCGATCGTTACGACTTCCCGGTCTCCTTCGGTGCGTCTAGGAACATTTGCCAAAGAGATCCGTCTGCTCCTACCTACTTCCATTCGTTTGAATCGTGGCAACCTAGTTCTCCCTGATCTCGTGGCGAGCGCAAACTCCGCAAGCCTCACAGACATGGTTATTCTGCACGAACACCGTGGTACCCCTACTGCGATGACGATCTCACATCTTCCTCATGGCCCGACAGCCAGCTTCTCCCTGCATAATGTTGTTCTACGTGCCGATATTCCCAACGCTGCCCGCGGGACTGTGTCAGAGAGCTACCCGCACTTGATCTTTGAGGGTTTCAAGACAAAACTGGGCAAGCGCGTGGTTCAAATTCTGAAGCATCTTTTCCCTCCCCGAGAAGCTGGAAAAGTTGGAAACCGCGTGGTCACCTTTGTAAATAAAGAGGATAGCATTGAGGTTCGTCACCACGTTTTCGTTAAGACGGGATATAAGGATGCCGAACTAGCAGAAGTTGGACCGCGCATGACGATGAGATTATTCGAGATCAGGGGAGGTTCGCTCGAAAAAGGCTCGAGTGGAGATGTGGAGTGGGCGCTTACACAGTACACGAGGACTTCTAGAAAGAAGGATTACCTCTAAACAAGTGTACCTGTGCATTCTGGGTAAACGACTCATAGGAGAGTTGTAAAAAAGTTTCGGCCGGCGTATTGGGTGTTACGGAGCATTCACTAGGCAACCATGGTTACTATTGTATACCCATCTTAGTAGGAATGATTTTCGAGGTTTATACCTACGATGAATGTGTGTCCTGTAGGCTTGAGAGTTCAAGGAAGAAACAGTGCAATTATCTTTGCGAACCCAGGGGCTGGTGACGGAATTTTCATAGTCAAGCTATCAGAGTAAAGAAGAGGAGCATGTCAAAGTACAATTAGAGACAAATATATAGTCGCGTGGAGCCAAGAGCGGATTCCTCAGTCTCGTAGGTCTCTTGACGACCGTTGATCTGCTTGATCTCGTCTCCCGAAAATGAAAATAGACTCTGCTAAGCTATTCTTCTGCTTCGCCGGAGCCTGAAGGGCGTACTAGGGTTGCGAGGTCCAATGCATTAATGCATTGCAGATGAGCTGTATCTGGAAGAGGTAAACCCGAAACGCGTTTTATTCTTGTTGACATGGAGCTATTAAATCACTAGAAGGCACTCTTTGCTGCTTGGACAAATGAACGTATCTTATCGAGATCCTGAACACCATTTGTCTCAACTCCGGAGCTGACATCGACACCAACGATCTTATATCCAGATTCGTCAAGCTGTTTGATGATTTCAGTAACGTTAAGTGGATCCAGGCCACCAGCTAAAATGACCCGCAATCCGTCATCAGACTTTAGAATCTGCTTAACGCGCATCTGATCCAAGAGTTCTCCAGAGCCGCCAGCTCCGGAATCCAGCAGCGGCAGCGTGTGATATGCCCTTCGGGCGATGCCGAACTCATCAAGCCCAAATTTGCGGATAACGGGAACCGGTATTAACCTAGACCATTCAAGCGGTTCGGAACCGTGCAATTGAACCACGTCAAGGCCCAGCTTTTGCTGCTGGGCTAGGACATACGATAGGGGCTGATTGAGGAATACACCCACCAACAAAGCACGAGTGGGGTGCCGCAAAGTCGTGGCGGAATGGTCGAAATAGTCAACAGAGGTAGCGTCCGTATCTCCTTGTGGCACCTCAGTTGGATAAGGAGTGGGCCTCGGGGTGGACTTTACAACTTTCGAGATTTGCAACGCAACATCATCGGGAACAGTGCGCTTTCGGCCTTCGACGAGAATAATGCCAATTAAATCCGCGCCTGCTTCAATAGCCGCGCGCGCCCCTTCTTCAGTCCTTGTACCACAGATCTTGACCAGAGGTGAATTTCGTGACTGCAGAGGAAGCTTCTTGGATTGTCCTCCCAGAAGCTCAGCGACGAATGCTGCAGTGTCTGGCGCACGCATAAGGGCCTCTCCGACGAGAATAGCTTTCACACCATCCTTCTTGTAGGCTTCTACATCCTTGGGTCCAGAAATACCGCTAAGTGCACAAACAATAGTGCTCTCGGGTACCTGGTCCATGAGCCGGCTGGTAGTGCCAAGATCAACTTCAAAGCTTGTTAGGTCTCTGTTGTTGACGCCAATCACTTGAGCGCCAAGGTCCACTGCGATCTTCATCTCATCCGGTGTATTGACCTCAACAAGGGGTTCCATCCCAAGGCTCTGGGAATAAAGATAAAGTCTTGTGAGAAGCTCAGTGTCAAGCATTTTCACAATTAGTAGGACGGTATCTGCGCCCGCCAGACGAGCTTCCAAAATCTGATATTCATCGAAAATGAATTCCTTTCGCAGGATAGCAGGTCTGTTAGTCAGTCCCTCTAGACTTGCACGCACCGCACGTAGGTCGTCGATACTGCCCTTGAACCATTCGGGCTCAGTAAGCACGGAGATAACACTGGCACCAGCCTTAGCATATTGCCGGGCTTGTGCAGGAGCACATGCATGCTCTGCTATCAGGCCCTTTGATGGAGACGCGCGCTTTATTTCGGCCATTAAAGACAAAGGATACGCTGATTGTCTAAGGCGATCAGGAAACGATATTTGAGGCGGAGCAACGCTGAGTTCATAGGCAGCCTGAAGATCAGATGGGCGCTGAGACGGAATAGTTTTCTGCTTAGCAACAGCCGCTCTCCGGTGATCATAAATTTTCTCCAAGATTGACACCTTCTTAGTAGCCTTCGGAGGGTTGGGAGCGGCGGCGGTGAAATTGCCTCCCTGAGCAACATCCTTTCCATTGCCTTCCCAGGTGCCGGCAGTAAGCTTAAGGAAGTTTCTAAACATCGTTTGACCATGTTCTGTCAGAATACTCTCAGGGTGAAACTGAACGCCTTCCACCGCAAACTGCTTGTGTCGCACGCCCATAATGACAGTCTTGTCGGCATCCTCACCCAATTGAGCAAAAGAGCTCACTTCCAGGCACTCGGGTATGGTAGAGTGCGTTCCTGCCAGAGAGTGATATCTGGTAATGATAACCGAAGGGGGAAGACCTTCGTAGGCACCTCTTCCGTCGTGTTTCAGGACTGACGTCTTACCATGCAGAATCTCTCCGGTAACATCGACTTTACCGCCGAACGAGTGGATGATGCATTGCTGGCCCATGCACACTCCAAAAATAGGTATCTTTCCAGCAAAATACTGAATAGCAGCGTTGCTGATACCCGCGTCAGACTTAGGGTGGCCAGGGCCAGGACTAACCACCAGCTGCGTCGGCTTTTTCGCAATCAGCTCCTCCAGAGAGATCTCATCGTTGCGGATGACAGTGACGGTTGCTCCCTCTAGGACCAAGTATTGATAGACATTCCAGGTGAAAGAGTCGTAGTTGTCAATGAGAATGACATTGGAAGCGGTCTCAAGTCGTGGCGCCTTGGTGGGATGGTGCGGGGAGTGGTCGAC